>NW_022300975.1:1908216-2054630 GCF_002776525.5 Piliocolobus tephrosceles
TTCCTTCCTTCCTTCCTTCCTTCCTTCCTTCCTTCCTTCCTTCCTTCTCTCTTTCTCTCTCTCTTTCTCTCTCTCCTTCCCTCCTTCTTTCCTTTCCTTCTCTCTTTCTCTCTTTCTCTCTCCCTTCCCTTCCCTTCCCTTCTTTCTTTTTTTGAGATGGACTCCCCCTCTGTTGACCACGCTGAACCGCAAAGGCGCAGTCTCAGCTCACTGCATCCTCCGACTCCCGGGTTTAAGCTATTCTCTTGGTTTAGTCTCCCGAGTAGCTGCGATTACAGGTGACCGCCACCATGCCTGGCTAAATTTTTTTTGTATTTTTAGTAGAGATGGGATTTCACCAGGTTGATTAGGCTGGTCTCGAACTCCTGACCTCAGGTGAACTGTCTGCCTCGGCCTACCAAGGTGCTGGGATTACAGGCATGAGCCACCACAACCAGCCTTCTTTTTTTAAATTTAATTTTATTTACTTTTTACTTTAAGTTCTGGGATACATGTGCAAAATGCACAGGTTTGTTACATAGGTATACGCGTGCCATGGTGGTTTGCTGCACCTATCAACCCATCACCTAGGTTTTAAGCTCTGCATGCATTAGGGTGTGTCCTGATGTGCTCCCTCCCCTCCCACTGCTGACAGGCCCTGGTGTGTGTTGTTCCCCTCCCTGTGTCCATGTGTTCTCATTGTTTAACTCCCACTTATGAGTGAGAACTTGCAGTGTTTGATTTTCTGTTCCTGTGTTAGTTTGTTGAGGATAATGGCTTCCAGCTTCATCCACGTCTCTGCAAAGGACATTATCTCATTCCTTTTTGTGGCTGCATAGTATTCCATAGTGTATATGTACCACATTTTCCTTATCCAGTCTATCCTTGATGGGCATTTGGGTTGGTTCCATGTCTTTGCTATTGTGAATAGTGCTCCAGTAAACATACGTGTGCATGTATCTTTATGATAGAATGATTTATATTCCTTTGGGTATATATCCAGTAATGGGATTGCTGGGTCAAATGCTATTTCTGGTTCTAGATCCTTGAGAAATTGCCACACTGTCTTCCACAATGGTTGAACTAATTTACATTCTCACCAACAATGTAAAAGTGTACCTATTTCTGCAGCCTCAGGAGCATCTGTTGTTTCTTGGCTGTTTAATAATCGCCATTCTGACTGGTATGAAATGGTATCTCATTGTGGTTTTGACTCGCATTTCTCTAATGATTAGTGATGTTGAGCTTTTTTCATATGTTTCTTGGCTGCATAAATGTCTTCTTTTGCATGGCCGGGCGCGGTGGCTCAAGCCTGTAATCCCAGCACTTTGGGAGGCCGAGACGGGCGGATCACGAGGTCAGGAGATCGAGACCATCCTGGCTAACACGGTGAAACCCCGTCTCTACTAAAAAATACAAAAATCTAGCCGGGCGAGGTGGCGGGCGCCTGTAGTCCCAGCTACTCGGGAGGCTGAGGCAGGAGAATGGCGTAAACCCGGGAGGCGGAGCTTGCAGTGAGCTGAGATCCGGCCACTGCACTCCAGCCTGGGTGACAGAGCGAGACTCCGTCTCAAAAAAAAAGTCTTCTTTTGTGAAGTGTCTGTTCATATCCTTTGCCTACTTTTTGATTTTTTTTTTTTCCTGTAAATTTGTTTAAATTCTTTGCAGATTCTGGATATTAGGCTTTTGTCAGATGGGTAGACTGCGAAAATTTTCTCCCATTCTGTAGGTTGCCTGTTCACTCTGATGATAGTTTCTTTTGCTGTGCAGAAGCTCTTCAGTTTAAGTAGATCCCATTAATCAATTTTAGCTTTTCTTGCAATTGCTTTTGGCAATTCCTTCCTCCCTCCCTCCCTCTCTGCCTGCCTCCTTCCTTCCTTCCTTCTTTCCTTTCTTTCACGGAGTGTTGCTCTGTCCCCAGGCTTGAGTGCAGTGGCGCCATCTTGGCTCACTGCAAGCTCTGCCTCCCAGGTTTACGCCATTCTCCTGCCTCAGCCTCCCAAATAGCTGGGACTACAGGTGCCCACCACCATGCCTGGCTAATTTTTTGGTTTTTTAGTAGAGACAGGGTTTCACTGTATTAGCCAGGATGGTCTCAATATCCTGACCTCGTGATCCACCCACCTCAGCCTCCCAAAGTGCTGGGTTTACAAGTGTGAGCCACTGCACCCAGCCTGCTTTTGGCAATTTCATCATAAAATCTATGTCCATGCCTATGTCTTGAACAGTATTGCCTAGATTTTCTTCTAGGGTTGTTATGGTTTTGGGTTTTGCATTTAAGTCTTTAATCCACCTTGAGTTA
The DNA here is from genome assembly GCF_002776525.5 of Piliocolobus tephrosceles. NCBI lineage: Eukaryota > Metazoa > Chordata > Mammalia > Primates > Cercopithecidae > Piliocolobus > Piliocolobus tephrosceles. The sequence goes on from NW_022300975.1 coordinate 1,910,498, forward strand.
ATTTTTGTATAACGTGTGAGGAAGGGGTCCAGTTTCAGTTTGTTGCGTATGGCTAGCCAGTTTTCCCAGCACCATTTATTAAATAGGGACTCCTTTCCCCATTGCTTGTTCTTGTCAGGTTTGTCAACGATCAGATGGTTCTAGATGTGTGATCCTATTTCTGAGGTCTCTATTTTGTTTTATTGGTCTATATGTCTGTTTTTGTACCAGTACCAGCTGTTTTGGTTACTCTAGCCTTGTAGTATAGTTCGAAGTCAGGTAGTGTGATGCCAGCTTTGTTCTTTTTGCTTAGGATTGTCTTGGCTATGTGGCCTCTTTTTGTTTCCATATGAATTTTAAAGTAGTTTTTTTCTAATTCTGTGAAGAATGTCAATGGTAGTTTGATGGGAATAGCATTGAATCTATAAATTACTTTGGGCATTATGGCCATTTTCACAATATTGATTCCTCCTATCTATGAGTATAGAATCTTTTTCCATTTGTTTGTGTCTTCTCTTATTTCCTTGAGCAGTGGTTTATAGTTTTCCTTGAAGAGGTCCTTCACATTCCTTGTTAGCTGTATTCCTAGGTATTTTATTATCTTTGTAGCAATTGTGAATGGGAGTTCATTTATGATTTGGCTCTCTGCTTGCTTGTCTATTGTTGGTGTATAGGAATGGTTGTGAATTCTGCACATTGGTTTTGTATCCTGAAGCTTTGCTGAAGTTGCTTATTAGCTTAAGGAGTTTTTGGGCTGAGACGATGGGGTTTTCTAAATATACAATCATGTCATCTGCAAACAGGGACAATTTGACTTCCTGTCTTTTTATTTGAATACCCTTTATTTTCTTTCTCTTGCCTGATTGTCCTGGCCAGATATTCCAATACTATGTTGAATAGGAGTGGTGAGAGAGGGCATCCTTGTCTTGTGCTGGTTTTCAAAGGGAATGCATCCAGCTTTTGCCCATTCAGTGTGATATTTGGCTTTGTCATAAATAGCTCTTATTATTTTGAAATATGTTCCATCAATACCTAGTATATTGAGAATTTTTAACATGAAGTGATGTTGAATTTTTTTTTTTTTTGAGATGGAGTCTTGTTCTGTTGCCCAGGCTAGGGTGCATTGGCACGATCTCCGCTCACTGCAGCCTCTGCCTCCCAAATGCAAGTGACCCCAGCCTCCCGAGTAGCTGGGATTGCAGGCACCTGCCACTGCACCCAGCTAATTTTTGTATTTTTGGTAGTTTCTAAACTAAACTAAACAAGGGGTTTCACCATCTTGGCCAGGCTGGTCTTGAACTCCTGACCTCATGATCCATCCGCCTCAGCCTCCCAAAGTGCTGGGGTTACAGGCGTGAACCACTGAGACTGGCCAGGGCTGTTGAATTTTATCAAAGGCCTTTTCTGCATCTATTGAGATAATCATGTGGTTTTTGTCTTTGGTTTTGTTTATGTGATGTATTATGCTTATTAATTTGTGTATGTTGAACCAGCTTTGTATCCCAGGGATGAAGCTGACTTGATCATGGTGGATAAGCTTTCTGATGTGCTGTGGATTCGGTTTGCCAGTATTTTATTTTATTTTATTTTTATTTTTATTTGAGACGGAGTCTCGCTCTGTTGCCTGGGCTGGAGTGCAGTGGCCGGATCTCAGCTCACTGCAAGCTCCGCCTCCCGGGTTTACGCCATTCTCCTGCCTCAGCCTCCCGAGTAGCTGGGACTACAGGCACCAGCCACCTCACCCGGCTAGCTTTTTGTATTTTTTAGTAGAGACAGGGTTTCACTGTGTTAGCCAGGATGGTCTCGAACTCCTGACCTCGTGATCCGCCTGTCTCGGCCTCCCAAAGTGCTGGGATTACAGGCTTGAGCCACCGCGCCCGGCCTGGTTTGCCAGTATTTTATTGAGGATTTTTGCATTGATGTTCATCAGGGATACTGGCCTGAAGTTTTCTTTTTTTTGTTGTGTTCTGCCAGATTTTGGTATCATGATGATGCTGGCCTCATAAAATGAGTTAGAGAGGAGTCCTTCCTTTTCAACTGTTTGGAATAGTTTCTGAAGGAATGGTACCAGCACTTGTTTGTACCTCTGGTAGAATATGGCTGTGAATCGTCTGGTCCTAGGCTTTTTTGGTTGGTAGGCTATTCATTACTGCCTCAATTTCAGAACTTATTATTGGTCCATTCAGGAATTCAACTTCTTCCTGGTTTAGTTTTGGGAGGGTGGAGATGTCCAGGGATGTATCCATTTGTTCTAGATTTTCTAGTTTGTTTGTGTAGCGGTGTTTACAGCGTTTTCTGATGGTAGTTTGTATTTCTGTGGGGTCAGTGGTGACATCCCCTTTATCATTTCTTATTGCGTCTATTTGATTCTTCTCTCTTTTCTTCTTTATTAGTCTAGCCAGTGGTCTATTTTATTGATTTTTTCAAAAACCCAGCTGCTGGATTCATTGACTTTTTTGGAAGTTTTTTTTTTTTTGGTCTCTATGTCCTTCAGTTCTTTTCTGATCTTAGTTATTTCTTGTCTTCTCCTAGCTTTGGGAATTTTTTTTTTTCCTCTTGCTCCTCAAGTTCCTTTCATTTGTGATACGGGGGTGTTGATTTGAGATCTTTTTAGCTTTCTGATGTAGGCATTCAGTGCTATAAATTTCCCTCTTAACACTGCTTTAGCTACATCCCAGAGATTCTGATACATTGTCTTTTTGTTCTTATTGGTTTCAAAGAACTTCTTGATTTCTGCCTTAATTTCATTATTTACCCAGGAGTCATTCAGGAGCAGGTTCTTCAATTTCCATGTAGTTGTGTGGTTTTGAATGAGTTTTTTAATCCTGAGCTCTGATTTGATTGCATTGTGGTCTGAGAGACTGTCTGTTATGATTTCAGTTCTTTTGCATTTGCTGAGGAGTGTTGTACTTCTAATTATGTGGTCAATTTTAGAGTAAGTGCCATGTGGCACTGAGAAGAATGTATATTCTGTTGTTTTGGGGTGGAGAGTTCTGTAAATATCTATTAGGTCCACTTGATCCAGAACTGAGTTCAAGTCCTGAATATCCTTGTTAATTTTCTGTCTCTTGATCTGTCTAATATTGACAGTGGGGTGTTAAAGTCTCCCACTATTATTGTTTGGGAGTTGAAGTCTCTTTGTAGGTCTCTAAGAACTTGTTTTAAGAATCTGGGTGCTCCTGTATTGGGTGCACATATATTTAGGATAGTTAGTTCTTCTTGTTGAATTGATCCCATTACCATTATGTAGCCCTTCTTTATCTTTTTTGATCATTGTTGGTTTAAAGTCTGTTTTGTCAGAGACTAGGATTGCAATCCCTGCTTTTTTCAGTTTTACATTTGTTTGGTAAATTTTCCTCCATCTCTTTATTTTGAATCTATGTGTGTTTTTGCATGTGAGATGGGCCTCTTGAATACGGCACACTGATAAGTCTCAATGCCATCCAACTTGCCAGTCTGTGTCTTTTAACTGTGGCATTTAGCTCATTTACATTTAAGGTTAATATGTAAATGTAACATATTTGTTACATTTGGTTGTAACACATTTTGGTTGGTAGGCTATTCATTACTGCCTCAATTTCAGAACTTATTATTGGTCCATTCAGGAATTCAACTTCTTCCTGGTTTAGGAAGCATAGCTGGTTCTTGTGCACACTAGTTGATGCCATTTCTTCATAGTGTCATTGGTCTTTATATTTTCTTGTGTTTTCCAGTGGCTAGTACCAGTTTTTCCTTTCCATGTTTAGTGCTTCCTTCAGGAGCTCTTGCAAGGCAGGAATGGTGGTGACAAATTCCCTTAATATTTGCTTGTTTGCTTGTCTGAAGAGGATTTTTTTTTTTTTGAGATGGAATTTTGCTCTTGTTGTCCAGGCTGGAGTGCAATGGTGCAATCTCAGCTCACCACAACCTCCGCCTCCTGGGTTCAAGCAATTCTGTTGCTTCAGCCTCCCGAGTAGCTGCACCATGCCCAGATATGAAAAGGATTTTATTTTTCCTTCACTTATGAAGCTTAGTTTGGTCAGATATGAAATTCTGGGTTGAAAATTCTTTTCTTTAAGAATGTTGAATATTGGCCCTTACTCTTCTGGCTTGTAGGGTTTCTGCTGAGAGATCTGCTGTTAGTCTGTTGGGCTTCATTTTGTAGGTGACCTGGCCTTTCTCTCTGGGTGTCCTTAACAGATGATTGTGTCTTGGGGTTGATCTTCTCATGGAATATCTTAGTGGGTTCTCTGTACTTCCTGAATTTGACTGTTGGGGAAATTTTCCTGCATAATATCTTGAAGTGTGCTTTCCAACTTGCTTCCACTCTCCCCCATCTCTTTCAGGTACTCCAATTAGTCATAGGTTCAGTCTTTTTATATAGTCCCTATGTCTCAGAGATTTTGTTCATTTCTTTTCTTTCTTTTTCCTCCAATCTTATTTGCCTGCTGTATTTCAGCATGATAGTCATCTATATATGATATTCTTTTTTCCACTTCATCGATTCGGCTATTGATGCTTGTATATGCTTCATGAAGTTCTCGTGCTGCATTTTTCAGCTCCATCAGGTCATTCATGTTCCTCTATAAACTGGTTATTTTAGTTAGCAGCTCCTCTAACCTTTCATCGAGGTTCTTAGCTTCTTTGCATTGGGTTAGAACATACTCCTTTACCTCAGCAAAGTTTGTTTTACTCACTTTCTGAAGCCTACTTCTGTCAATTTGTCCATCTCATCCTCTGTCCAATTCTGTGCTCTTTGCTGGATAGGTGTTGCAATCATTTGGAGGAGAAGAGGCACTCTGGCCTTTTGGGTTTTCAGTATTGTTTTGATGGATTCTTTTTCATCTTCATGAGTTTTTCTAGTTTCAATCTTCGAGACTGCTGACCCTTGGATGTGGTTTTTGTGGGGACTCTTTTTCTTGTTGATGCTGTTCTTGTTGCTTTCAGTTTGTTTGTTTGTTTGTTTTTCTTTCAATAGTCAGGTCCCTCTTCTGTGGGGCTGCTGCAGTTTGCTGAGGGCTCACTTCTGGCCCTATTCATCTGATTCGCTCCTGTGCCTGGAGATGTCACTCGAGGAGGCTGGAGAACAGCAGATGGGTGTCTGCTCCTTCCTCTGGGATTTCTGACCCGGAGGGACACTGACCTGATGCCAATGGGAACACTCTTGTATAGGATGTCTGACAGCCCCTGTTGGGGGGGGGGGGTCTCACCCAGTTAGATGGCATGGGAAGCAAGACCTGTTTAACGAGGCACTTTGGCTATCCTTTGGTGGAGGGGGTGTACTGTGCGGGGTGGGGGCGGAGGCGGGGAAACCCACTTGTCTGGGCTGCCCGCATTCCTCAGAGCTAGCAGAAGCAAAGACTACGTCTGCTTGTCTGTGGAGACTACAGCCACCCCTCCCGCTAGGGGCTCAGACCTAGGGGGATCAGAGTTCTGTCCCTGAGTCCCGGTATGGAGTTGGAGTTCCTGGAGGGAGGCCCTGCAGCCCCAGTGTTGGCTGCTGCCCCTGCCCCAAGGAGCTAGATGGCTTAGACTGCAGACAGCTGCAGCAGTTGATGGCTGCCCTCCCACTGTGAACTCAGCAGGCTTACTTAGGTCGATTTTAGCCCAGTGGCTGTTGAGAATCTGCATGCCTCAACTGAGACTCAAGGCCCTGGTGGCCGGGCTCCCGAGTGGGATTTTCTGATCTGTGGGTTGCAGTTTTCTGGAAAAAACATGGCTTCTCAGGCTCGCTAGCATCCTCACCCATTGCCTCCCTTGGCTGGGGGTGGGGGGTCCCCTGACCCACGTGGCTCTCAGGTGGGTCGCTGCACCATACTGTCCTTCCTTCCCCTCAGTGGGTCACGCCAGCTGCCTAGTCAGTCCTAATGACAGAACCTGGATACCTCAGTTGCCGGGGCAGAATTCGCACGCTGTTTCGGATCTCTTCGGTGGGAGCCTCTGATTGCCGCTGCTTCTATTCAGCCATCTTGACCCCACCCCCAAAGCATTTATTTTCCTTTTTTTGTTCTATCCGGGTGTGTGTCATGATTCGTTTTTGTCATTAAAAAATTAAATCATGTCCTGAGCTGCCAATGTGTCTTCTTTTTCTCAAGAGTTCAGCAACGCCCTCACCCCCATGTTCCAAGGCAGAGGGATATATATTTTAATTATGACCTCCTGGCCCGGTGCAGTGGCTCAGGTCTGTAATCCCAGCCCTGTGAGAAGCCGAGGCAGGTGGATGACTTGAAGCCAGGAATTTGAGACCAGCCTGGCCAACGTGGCGAAACCCTGTCTCTGCTAAAAATACAAAAATTAGCCGGGCGTGATGACGCACACCTGTAATCCCAGCTACTGGGGAGGCTGAGGCAGGAGAATTGCTTGAACCTGAGAGGCGGAGGTTGCAGTGAGCCGAGATCTAGCCACTGCACTCCAGTCTGGGTGACAAAGTGAGACTCTATCTCAAAATAAAACAAAACAAACAAAAATTATGACCTCATGGTGTTGTGCCCGAAGTCACGAGACCCCAATAAGTGACCACCAGAGTCCAGAGTCAAAGCCAATTAGCTGGGCCGCTTTATTACGAGTTGGAACTCGGACCTCTCCACTTGATACAATGGCAGGTCAAGAGAGAGGCCCCGGCTGCTGTTTTAGGGTTTCTTTTATAGTGAGGTACAAACAAGTTACAGAAAAACAGTAGTTATAAGCTTATTATTGGTTAACATTTAAAGTTGAACATTCTTTTTTCGCAACCTCAAACGGCTGGGGGTTTTCAAGATAAGTTGTTTGTGTAAGCCCGGGGAGTGGTCACATGCATGTATGTTGTAACCTCAAACAGCTAGGGGTTTTCCAGATAAGATAAGTTGTTTGTGTAAGCCCGGGGCGTGGTCACATGCATGTATGTTTAGAAATTTTCTCTTAGGGGCTTTCTATTTCATTCCCCCCTTTTAGTTGTGTCTTTAAGAGCCAATCTTGGGTCTTATATGTCTGTTTCAATTGTTCTATTGATGATGGGTTGGTATTGTGTTCTAAGGACCATTAACTGGACAGTGTTGATTCTATCCTTGACAAAGTTTATTATTCTGTTTAGTATGCATGGCCCTATGGTGAGGAGGAGGAGTAGGCTTAGCAATGGTCCTGCTAGGGGCATTAAGAGGGAGTACATGGAGGAGCTCCACCAACTATCAGCTGCGGAATTGAATTTTTGTTTTTGTAGTTCTAGGCTGAGTTTGTGTAGCTGTTGGACCCGCGTCTCTACTAACCCAGATTCATTTATGTAAAAACGACAGTCTTCTTTGAGAAAAAGGCAAGTTTCCCCTTTATCGGCAGTAAGCAGGTCTAGGGCGCGTCGATTTTGCGAAGTAACTTGGGGGAGGAAGGTCAATTGCCTTTGTAATGAGGCTAGGGATTCAGCTGAAGCTTCCATTGATTGCTATGGAGAATTGTTGGGAGAGCTTAGCGGTAGTAACGAGAGTGTGGCCCAGGGCTCCTCCTGCTAACCCTGCTGCTATTACGGATGTGGTGAGTGAGACACCGGCTACTAAGGGAAGAAATACAGCCCTTTTTGCCCTGAAGGAAGGCACGTAGTCTCCTCCCAGATATTCAGCAGGGGTTCGCAGGGTTAGTTGGGGAACTATTGTAACAGGGAGACATAGGAGGCTCTTAGTGGCCTGAACAGTAAGATTTTTATATAGAGTTCCATTACACCAGAAGAATGAGCCATGAGGGGCTTGCAGAGTAGAGTCGGGAGAGAGGTTATGTCGCAAAGGGAGGTGCTAGCGTTTGAATAGCAAAATAAAACCTGTGTCTGTTTGGGGTTTAAGAACAAAGGAACATCTGAGATGGGGGAGGATCCTTGGCTGGAGTAAGTTGTTAGGGAATTATTGAAGGGGGCTGGGAGCGGGACGGCCGTCAGGGGTGGCTGTTCTAGGGTAGTGCAAAAGAAGCATGCAGAGAGGTTTCCCAGACTGGTGGTGTTCGCGAGAAGTAACCCCTCCCTCAGCAGAGATAACCAGGAGAAAGGGCGGGAGGAGGTTAAAGTGGAGAGTTGTTTGTTTAGTTCAGTTTCCTGTTTCTGAATGTTAGCGTGGAGGGTGGTTTGGATCTGAACAAGTGAGCGCCATAGATAGAGGCGGCTGCTAGGCCACTTTGTCCCAGATGTCATGTACATGGCCCCCTTCTGTTGGGAGGTCCAACGGGAGTCCCAGGGATCCCAGATAACCCATGTGTAGCCTGTGGCAGTTTTAAAAAAATTATGGGAATTCCACACTTGGCTCGAGAGGGTTTCTGAGGCCGTGAGAGTCTTGACAGTGTGGATTTTACATGAGCTATAGGGGCAACCGACGCTTTGTTCAACACATATGTCTTTACAATAGGGGATTTGTTGGTCAAAGAGAAAGCAAATACTGGGGTGACTTTTCCCGGTTGTGCCTGGAAATCAGTAAAATTAACATAGATAGGAGAGCTACAACCTTGAGGGGGGCAATCAGTGGTGGCCAGAAGATGGCCTCGTACCTGTGTCTGAGCGTAGTTGGTCCAATTTTCTGTCAGGAAAAAACGCCAGGCAAACGGGGATGAAGCCTGCTGTGCTTGGATTTTCCAGCTGAAGGCCCGCAAAAGCAAGATCATTGCAAAGGAGATGGACACCATAATTACGGTTGTTGACGGCGCAGGGTGAGTTTTAAAGGATTGTCTTTAGTCCGGTCAATTGTCCAGGCTGCGGTTTTCTCTGTGGAGGGCCTGACGAAGTCTGAGAGGAGGTCCACTGGCTTGGCGTGGGTGTAGTGGATCCAGGCAGCGATTCCTTCTACTTTGAGTGCTGTTGGCGTGGTTAGGATCACCTGGAACGGCCCTTTCCACCTTGGTTCTAAGGTTTCTTGTCGGTGTCGCTTGACGAGAACCCAGTCTCCTGGCCGGATCTGGTGTGGAACGGGTGGAGGTCCTGTTTCGTAAAGTTCTCTTAGTCTAGGCCAGATTTCTTCACGAATTTTCTGTAAGGCTTGCAGGGAAAATAAGAGTTCAACACCATCATCGACATCAGATTTGATGAGATGGTCTTTTAGGTTAGGGACAATGGGGGGGGTCTGCCATACATTATTTCATAAGGGGTGAGACCTAATCTGTAAGGGGAGTTTCTTGCCCTGAACAGGGAGTAGGGGAGAAGGACTACCCAGTTAGTGCCAGTCTCCATGGTCAATTTAGTTAGGGTCTCCTTTAATGTTCTGTTCATTCTTTCTACCTGTCCTGAGCTTTGGGGGCGATGTGCACAATGCAATTTCCAATTTGCCCTGAGAATGGAAGCCAGACCCTGACTTACCTTGGCGATGAAGGCCGGCCTGTTGTCCGACCCTATCATAGCTGGGAAGCCATACCTGGGCAAGATTTCTTCTAGGATTTTCTTGGCTACAACTTGGGCAGTTTCCTTTTTGGTTGGGAAGGCTTCTGTCCATCCTTTGTCCTTGGTGGACAAAACTGCTTCTATCGGTGAACCAGACGAGGTCAGCGTCTGGCAGTGGCCGGTCCTGTAGGTCTTCTCTGATTCCGTGTAACTGGGCCAATATCTTGGAGCAGTCGTGAAGTGGGCTCTCCAAGTCCGGATTTGGCAATAGGGACGCGGGGTTCAGGGCCGTCGGGGGCAGGAAAGTTATTCTGAGGGGGTTTAGTAGCAGTCCCTGGTAGTGGGTGAGCCAGGCGTTGCTAAGCCACTGATCAGGTGGTTGTCTGGATACGCCTTCAATGGCCTGTGGGGTAGTGACCTGCAATTCTTCGCCCATGGTCAGTTTATCAGCGTCTTTGACCATTAAGGCAGTGGCCGTGATTACCCGGAGGCAAGGAGGCCACCCAGCAGCCACTGAGTCCAGTTTCTTCGACAAATATGCAACCAGTCTCCGCCAAGGACCTAAATACTGAGTCAATACTGCTTTAGCTACACCCCGGCTTTCGTCCACATATAGGTGGAATGGCTTGGAGACATCAGGGAGTCCTAATGCTGGGGCCGATAGCAAAGCAGTTTTGATTTGTTGGAAAGCCAGCTCAGCCTCGTTTGTCCAATTAAAGGGCTGCTGCTCTTTTGTTGCCTGGTATAGTGGTTTAGCCAATTCAGCAAAGCCCGGTATCCAGAGTCTACAGAACCCTGCCGACCCCAAGAACTCTCTTACTTGTCGTGTTGATTGGGGTCTAGGGATATGTAGAACAGTCTCTTTTCGGGCATCCGTCAACCAGCGTTGCCCCCCTTTTAACAGGTACCCTAGGTAGGTTACCCCTGATTTGCAGATCTGAGCTTTCTTTGCCGAGGCTCGGTAGCCTAGATCTCCCAAAGCTTTCAGGAGGCTTTTGGTTCCTTGTAGGCAGGCCTCTGGGGATTCAGCTGCTATTAAAAGATCATCAACATACTGTAAAAGAGTGATCTCAGGGTGCGGTCGCTGGTACTCACCCAGATCTTGGTGGAGGGCCTCGTCGAACAGAGTTGGGGAATTTTTGAATCCCTGTGGTAGTCTGGTCCACGTTAGCTGGCCATTTATGCCCCTCTCGGGATCTGTCCATTCGAATGCAAAAAGTTCCTGACTCTTAGGGGCTAAAGGCAGGCTGAAAAAGGCATCTTTTAAATCTAGGACGGTGTACCACTGTTTTTCAGGACTTAAGGTGCTTAAGAGGGTGTATGGGTTTGGCACAGTGGGGTGAATGTCCATGACTCTTTTGTTGACCTCTCTTAGGTCTTGTACTGGCCTATAATCTTTACTGTTAGGTTTGCGTACCGGCAGCAACGGGGTGTTCCATGCTGAGTGGCAGGTGCGTAGAACTCCCTGATCTAGGAGCCAGCAGATGTGTGGTGTAATGCCTTCTCTGGCTTCTAACGGCATCGGGTACTGCCGTACCTGAACAGGATCCATCCCAGGTTTAACTTCAACAAATATGGCAGGATGGTGTTTTGCCAGTCCCAAATCTCCTGTTTCTGCCCAGGCCTCTGGGAAGCGCTGTAGCCAGGGGCCGATATTCTGGTCAGGAGGTGCCGGTTCCTGATGGAGTCTATAATCATTTTCTAGGGCAATTGTGAGGACAGATATTGGCTTGTCTTGAGAATCGGTTACTTTGGGGGCCCCCCGGTTGGAAATGGATTTGGGCTCCCATTTTTGTCAGCAGATCTCTTCCTAATAGAGGACAAGGGCTCTCGGGAATAACCAGGAAGGAGTGGGTTACCTCGCCCGTTCCCAGATTTACAGTTCTTTGAGTTGTCCAAGGGTATCTTTTAACTTCTAATTTTTGGAGTTTCTTTTTAATGTCCGGAGCTGCCTGATTTACAAAAGACATGACAACAGCTGCCTGGTTTTCGGGTGCCTCTGGGTCTGTGGGGGTAAACTGTCTAAAGGCTTCCATCAATCTTTCTAGATAGGTAGCTGGGCTCTCTGTTTTTCCCTGTAACACGGAATATACCTTGGCCAAATTGGTGGGCTTGTGAGCGGCAGCCCGGAGACCCGCCATTAGAGTCTGGCGATAAACGAGTAGCCTTCCCCTACCTTCTGCCGTGTTATAGTCCCATGCAGGTCTGGTCAAGGGAAAAGCAGCATTAATGAGGTCAGAGTTGGCGGTAGGTTGGCCGTCATCTCCCGGAACCAGTTTTCTGGCCTCTACCTGTATTCTTTCTCGTTCCTCTGTTGTGAACAAAATTCTGAGGAGTTGTTGACAATCATCCCAGGTTGGTTGGTGGGTAAACATAACACTGTCTAAAAGGGCTGTTAAATCTTTAGGATTATCAGAGAACCTAGCATTCTGGGTTTTCCAATTGCACAGGTCACTAGTGGAGAATGGCCAGTACTGGAGTCTAGGGTTGCCCGTGTCATCGGGGGGTTCTATTTCCCTCAGGGGGAGTGCCACAGTGGAATCAGGGGGACGCGAGTTTATTTCCCATTGAGCACATCCGCGTTCCGCCCCGCCGGCCCCCCAGAGTTACTTTCACTTTCGACGGCCCCCGCTGCAGCAGCAGCCACTGCTTCCCGCTCTTCGAGGTCCTCTAGGGGGGCTGGGGGCTGAGGGTCAGGAGGGGGATGATAAGGCGGGGGTTCTAATGGCAGGGGATCCTGACTGTCTTCTAACACAGGGTGCGGGGGAGCAGACGGTGTTTTTGGCCTGCGGGGGTGTTCTGTTGACTGTACCACCAGAGCCCTACATGGCTCTGGCGTCAGTACAAAAGCAGTTAGCCAAGGGGGTGGGTTTTCTACAAGGTCTTGCCACACCAGGATGTAAGGGATCTGATCAGGATGTCCTGACCGCCCCGGCAGGAAAATTTTTGATTTTACCTTAATGATAATGGGGAGGCAGAAGGTCCCCTCAGCTGGCCACCCTACACCAAAAGTGGGCCATTCCGAGCGGCAGAAAGTTACCAATTTCCCTTTTCTGAGTTCTATGCTAAGGTCATGGCCCCTTGCCTTAACATCTTTAAAGTTGTTTATAAGAATGGAGAGTGGAGTACTCTGGCTATTACCCATGGTAGTAGAATCCTAGAGATAGAGAAAAGAGTAATACCAGAAGAACTGTACTCCTTTTTTTTTTTTTTTTTCTCCGAAGAAGGTCCTGAAAGTGAAAGTAAGTTAAGTAATTAACATAACAATAATCGCCAGCACGTCTCGGGTTTAGCTCCTGATCAGAAACAGATGGGCTAATAAATACAGAGCCCCAGACGGGTGCCGGGGGACGTCTCCCACTGGCCCCTGGTGGCTGTCTTATAGCACGTCCGCCAAGACTATGCCAACTGCCGATACAGACCCCGCGGGATTTTTCCAGAGGACACAGAGACCACAGACAACACAGAGACTCAAGCCCGCTGACTTACTGAATCTGCTCACAGCGACGACCCATTGACCTGGGGTCTGGTGGGCTTAGGGGAATCCCGGACGAGCCCCCAAATGTTGTGCCCGAAGTCGCGAGACCCCAATAAGTGACCACCAGAGTCCAGAGTCAAAGCCAATTAGCCGGGCCGCTTTATTACGAGTTCGAACTCGGACCTCTCCGCTTGATACAATGGCAGGTCAAGAGAGAGGCCCCGGCTGCTGTTTTAGGGTTTCTTTTATAGTGAGGTACAAACAAGTTACAGAAAAACAGTAGTTATAAGCTTATTATTGGTTAACATTTAAAGTTGAACATTCTTTTTTTGCAACCTCAAACGGCTGGGGGTTTTCAAGATAAGTTGTTTGTGTAAGCCCGGGGAGTGGTCACATGCATGTATGTTGTAACCTCAAACAGCTAGGGGTTTTCCAGATAAGATAAGTTGTTTGTGTAAGCCCGGGGGGTGGTCACATGCATGTATGTTTAGAAATTTTCTCTTAGGGGCTTTCTATTTCAATGGCAACGTTTCCAATTCTAATTTACTAATACAGATTTTTTTCCTTAACTTGCTATAGTTGTATACCCTTTTCTCTTACACTGTAAAGCTTAATTTCTAATTACGTGAACATATTTTATAATTTGCTTTATCTTTCAACATATAGAACATTGTTTCAAAATTGCAATGCCAGGTTTCCTACCAATAACAAATCTATTGAGTGAAGTTGAAGGTTTATTGCCTTATTTCATCTTTAGGCTACATCCTTGGGATGAAATGTCAGAGCACCTACCTCCCTATTTTTTTTCAAAATGACTTGGGATAATTATTTCTCTTTGTGGTTAGTTCACCAATTTGACATAATTAGATGCATTCACTTTACTTTGTTTGCAATTGCAGGATGTGCTTTTTAACTGTGATTGATCTTTAACTGTGATTGATTGAATATATACAATTTTTACATATGTTAAAAATCAGAAACATAGTAAAAGGTATCCTCAGAAAAGTCTTATTTTCATCCTTATCTTCTACACCTCAATCTCCACATCCTTTTTTGTAAGAATTTTTAGTTTGGATTATTTGTCTAACATTTGCTTTTTGTCCCCTTCAAAATTGGGCAAATAATATAGATTCTTCTTTTCTTTTCTTTCTTACACCAACAAAATGGCATGATATACATTGCTTTGCACCTTTAGCAAAGATGTAAAGCTTACTTTTTTTTTCTTCTCAATTTTATTTGGAGCATTTCAATCATATAGAGAAGTATATATGACCTCTTCATGGGATTCATGGAAGGGTTGGCTTGTTTACTCAACCCACAACTCTCAACCCCTTGCAGGACAGGGAGCGTGCACATGAGCGAGTGCAGAGGCCAGGACAAGCACTCTGGGCAACCGGCCCATGACTCCTGGAGCCCCAGAGGGCATGAGTTACAGCATGCTCTCTTAGTTTTGCCATCTGTGGTTGGCTTTAAGTGTTAGACAGCTCAGTGGAGGGTGGAGAGTCAGTGTGACAGCCTCTTGCACTTGCACCCAGTTCCTTGTCTGGTGTCTAGGAGGAATCAGGTCGTATGAACAAATTGAAGATGGTAAATGCAGAGAATTTTATTGAGTAGTGGAAGTGGCTCTCAGCAGAATGGGAAGCTGGAAAGTGGATGGAGGGGGAAGGTGGTCTTCCCCTGGAGTTCAGCTGTCCATGGCCAAACTTTTTTCTGAGGTCCCACCATCAAGCTGTCCCTCTGAAGTCAAGCTGCTTCTCACCAATGTCAAGTTGCTTCTCCTCTTCTCTACTTCTCTGCCATGTTGCTCTGCCACTTCACTGCTGGGGTCTGGGGTTTTTATGGGTGCAGGATGAGGGGTGGGCAGGCCAAGGTGGTTTTGGAAAAGGCAACATTCATTTGGGAAAACAGGAATGCATGCTCTCACTTTGGGCCAAGGGTCTAGGTTTGAGGGTGGAGCCCTCACCAGGGACCCCACCCTTTTCTACCTAGAATTTCCCTGCCTTCTGTCCACATCAATATTACCACCAACTATGTACAAGTATTCCATTTTCTCCACATCCAGCCAACACTTATTTTCTACTTTTTCTTTTGGAAAGTAGTCATCATAGTGAACATGAAGTGGCATTTTATTGTAGTTTTGAGTTGTATTATCTAATGATTAGTGATATTAAGCATCTTTTAATATGCTCATTGACTTTTAAAAAATTTATTATTATTATTTTTTTAGACAGAGTCTCACTCACTCTGTTGCCACCAGGTTGGAGGGCAGTGGTGTGATCTCTGCTCACTGCAACCTCCACCTCTCGGGTTCAAGTGATTCTCCCACCTCAGCCTCCTGAGTAGTTGGGACCACAGGCACCCACCACCATGCCCATCTAATTTTTGTACTTTTAGTAGAGATGGGGTTTCACCATGTTGGCCAGGCTGGTCTTGAACTCCTGAGCTCAAGTGATCAACCTGCCTCAGCCTCCCAAAGTGCTGGCATGAGCCCCTGTGCCCAGCCTCACTGGGCACATTGGTGGCCATTTGTATGTCTTTGGAAAAATGTCTATTCAAGTCCTTGTCTATTTTTGAATTAGATTGGTTGTTTTACTGTTGCTGAGTATTAGGGGTTCTCTGTATATTCAGGGTATCAGTACCTTATCAGGCATCTGAGTTGCAAATATTTTCTGTCATCCTATGGGTTGTCTATTTACTCTGTTGGTAGTGTCTTTTGATGCACAAATTAAAAAAAAATTTCATGAGATGCAGTTTGTCTATGTTTTTTGTTGTTGCCTGTGCAAGAAAAGAAACTGTCAAATCCAATGTTTTGAAGTTTTGCCCTGTGCTCCAGCTCCATATTATTTTATTTTGTTGTTTTGAGAGGGAGTCTTGCTGTGTCACTCAAGCTGGAGTGCATTGGCGCGATCTCAGCTCACTGCGACCTCTGCCTCCTGGATTCAAGAGATTCTCTTGCCTCAGCCTCCTGAGTAGCTGAAATGACAGGTGACTGCCACCATGCTCAACTAATTTTTGTATTTTAGTAGTGATCTGCCAGCCTTGGCCTCCTAAAGTGCTGGGATTACAGGTATGAGCCACTGCACCTGGCCCTCATATTGTTTTGAAGTAAATCTCATATATATCATTTCATATTTAATCATAAATAAGTCAACAAAACTCAAAAATTTAAGAATTCCTTTTCAATACTTAATATCTATTTATCTATCTATCCATCTATCTACCTGAAAACCACAATACCTTTATCAAACTTAGACATTAGCCATTTCTTAATATGATAAAACATCCAGCAAACATTCAACTGTCTAATTATGCAGCTGTCTCTGTTTGGGTACTTTAGAGTCCCTGTCACTGAAGCTCTCTCAACTGCAGTCCTTAATACAGGCTAATACATCTGTGCTTCGATGGTGGATTAATCCTTCCTTTAGCAATGTGGAATCTGGTGAAGCCCTTAGTATCTCTTTGCTGAGGTCTGTTAGCCCTATGAGAGACCTCGCTAACAGATTCTAAGATAATCCCACACCGGCTTTTGTATACACACCTACATCAAGTCCATAGGAACACCCCTGGACCCTTTGCTCTGGAAATTCTGAGATTTTAAGCTATCCAATGTCATATTCCCTCCTTTGGCTTCTCCTCTAGACAGTGCTGCTCTCACCCCTCAGATTTCTCAGGTGAGAGCATTATTCCCCAGGGCAGCCCCCCGCACTGTGGAGACATATTATATGCTCTCCAAGTGGTTCCTTGGAACCCTCTCACTAGGCTTGGAATGAGAGTACTGGTTTATGTCTTTTATGTAAGTGAGAGGTATAGAAATGTCTGCACAGAGCTTATTCTGAGTGGTAGAGATGGCCTGTTTCACAGCTGTCTCTGCTGTCTGATGGCTCTTGGCTTTGTCCTCAGCAGAGTTGTCCATTTTAACATCCTCTTACATATGCAACCACCCATTTGGGCAATTCAAATCTTGTTTGAGTTGAATGAAGGGGTATCTTTATTTTTCACAGTGGCACACAAAGGTGGCCAAATCTGAAGACTGATAAATGTTACATTTTCTTAAACATTGCATTCTTCAACTTCTGGTTTGTGAATCCTATGAATTTGCAAATAAAGCACTTAGCATGCATTAAAGTATCTGTTAGGTGGTTTGACACTTCATTTTGCAATTCCAGCCAGCTTTTCTCTTTCAAGGGAGCCCAGGACTTGGCTGCAGTTTGTCCAGGCTTGTAGAAACTTCAGTTCTCCCATCATGTGCTTATTCTTACACATTGAGTTTCTGAGCTCAGTTTGATAGCATTTTATATTTGATGGAGAGGAGCACTTTCATATTTTGCCTTCTTGCATCTAAATATAAATAAAATATTTATATTTAAATAAAAAATATTTAAATAAGATTACTATTACTTTCTGCAAAAATGCCTCCTAAATGCATTGGTTACTGTTGTTTCTAGATAATTTGTGAGGTCTCCACATGGACAGGTCAAGTCACTGGTTAGTTTTACGTTCTTGTGGTATAAAGTTTAGTTTCCACAGTATATTTCTACAAGTGCTTATCAGCATTATCATCAGCTTTCTTTTCCATTCATAGAAACACTCTGAAATGTGCATTTTCTGTATTGAGAATTAGTGGTTGCTTAGAAAATTTTTGCCTTCAGGCAAAAGCTTTTAACAGATAACCCATATGGCAAGAAAGTTCATAAAAAGAGAACTGGATTAGGATTCAAGAGACCTGAACTAAAGTTAAAGAATGCTTGTAAGAAACTATAAAGCAATGCTTTTATTCTAATTTTTAATGTTATTTTAATAGTTTAAAATCTTTTCTGCATAAGCATATTCTTTTCCAGAGTGCTCCAATATATGTATTATTGATAATTAATACAAAGAAATAATCCCATAATTTGCCTAAGGCTTTGTAGTTTTCAAAGTACTTTCATAGATATAAAAGCCCAGAAAGTTAAAAAGTCTAATTTTTTTAAGAGAAAAAATGTTTTTAGATTACATCAACTTAGTTGAACATTCTCCTTTTTTAAAGAATGAAAAAAAGAGCTAGTCATGATGGCACTCTTCTGTAATCTCAGCTACTCAGGAGGCTGAGGCAGGAAGATTGCTAGAGCCCAGGAGTTCAAGAGAGACTAGCCCAGGCAATATACCAAGACCTCATTTTAAAAAAATGTCCAGTACAACATTATAGAGATATACAACATAAAAATGAAAATTATCTGTAGCTACTTTATTAACCATTGCTTATCATTTGGTATTAATTTTCACAGTATTTATTTTTCCAAACGTGTTTGTAGTGTTTTTCTCTTTTTTAAGCTAAGAAAGAACTGTATTATCCAAGCTGTTTTATACCTTTTGTTCCATATATCAATTGGTTTTGAATGTCTTCCCATGTTTACATTATGTCAAATTGACTTCATCTTGTAAATTCCTGTACAATATGTCATTCAGTCAATCATTTATTGATAGACTTTTAGATTGTTCCCAATATGTCCATAATATGAGTAATGTTGTAAGAATATTATCAGACACATATCTTTGGATCTTCTGCATGTACATCTGAAAAATAAATTCCTGTTTAGCATAGCCATGTCAAAAACTAAGAACATTTTCAAATTTGAGATGCATTTCCAAATTGTCTTCCAAAAACGGCTGTATCAATTTTCCTTTCACCAACAGTAAATAAAGAGAGTTAGACAAACTAATGTTCTTATCATCTATTTCCACATAGGTAAAATGAGTGGGCTGGACTATATGCATTTATATTCTAATTGCTTGATTGTCTCCTAAGGTCAGGTACTACGATTTGCTCGACACTAAATTCTTAGTGGGCAGAACATTGCTGGGCACATAGTAGGTCACCAATAATTATCTGCTAAACAAACTGATCTGTAGATTACTTCCAATCTCATGTTTTATGCGTAAATGGTAATGGTAATGTCAATGAAATATTTTAGTGTTCTTTCATAGATGGCTAAATCTGAAGTAGCATGAACTGCTGGCGATTGGTAATCAGGATGGCTCCTAATTTTCTAAAGTTCTTATTTAGTCTTTTTCAATTTGATAATATAGTAGGTTGAAAATAAAACCGTGCCCCAGTTCTTTCATAGGGGTAGGCAAATGATCGAGAAACTCCTTTTCTGCACTATAGTGAAGAGGTAAATAAATTCCATATTCCAGAAGATCTTCAGGCTGCTGCACCTCCAGCTCATAAAAAAATTTTCCAAGCACTTTTACAATTTTTTTTTTTGAGGCAGGGTTTCTCTCTGTCGCCCAGGCTGGAGCACAGTGGCATGATCATGGCTCTCTGTAGCCTTGACTTCCTGAGCTCAGGTGATTCTCCCACTTTAGCTTCCTGAGTAGCTGGGCCCACAGGCGTGCACCACCAAGCCTGGCTAATTTTTGTATTTTTTGTAGAGATGGGGTTTCACCATGTTGCTCAGGCTGGTCTTGAACTTCTGGTTTCAAGCGATCCTCCTGTCTTGGCTTCCCAAAGTGTTGGGATTACAGGCGTGAGCCACAGCACCTGGCCACTTATTAAACAAATTTTAATAGAACGTCCTCTGTTCTTACTGACAGTTTTAGGTTTTCATACCTATTCTTCTCCAAAATAATTATGTCTTGGCTTTTCATGAGAATTTCTAAGAGTATATGGTAGAAATGCAAGCCAGTAGTGATATTTTCTTAGCTGAACATGGGAAAAATTGTAAGAAGGAAAGGTTGTGCTGGAATTGCTAGGTCAGATCAGTAATGGTAAAAAGATTTTATGACTTGGAGCTCAATATAGAATATTTTCTTCCACTTTCAACTTTCCTGTTATCAGAGGATAAAATACAGTACGTTGGAAAATGTGTGACATCGGGATCAGGTAGGCTTGGGTTCAAAATGTTGGTTCTGCCACCGAGCAGTTCTGAGTCAGAGTATGTCCATTTCCTCCCCTATAAAATGGAGAAAATTATGATATCTACTAATGAAGATTTTAATGAAAATTGATCCAGTTCCTACTTGAGATCTCAATGTAGTCATCATCTCCTCTAAGAAAGTATTCTTGACTCCCTTCTCTCACAAGGTAAAGTAAAATATCTTTTGTCTGTGCAAATTGCCACCACTCCCCACCTACTTCCCACTCCACATAAGAATTCTATGCTATCGCTGCATTTCTTATTGTATTAAAATTGCATCTGTATATGCCTGTCACTCCCACTAGACTGTGAGAAATTTATAACTCATATCTCTAACACTTAATAGGGAATCTGCCTATCAAAAGTATAGTCTTAGTAAATGTTTGTTGAGTGAATAAATGACATATTTCAAGTGCTTGCACCATACTTAAAACACTGGAAACATCAAATAATGTGTTCTTTTTTGACCTCTATCATAAATAGGGGCCTGAAAGTTTTATTAAAAACATTCAACTCTTGCCCATGATGCTGTAACTAAGAACTATAAGGTTAGGACTGTTTTTTTTTTTTTGACTCATTCTAGGTAATTAGATACACTAATGGGCATGGTTCATGGAAGGTTAAGATTTAACAAACTTGATGAATAACAGGATGAAAATTTCTTTGAACCTTTAGCCGTAGCCTATGCACATGCATCCAGAAGGAAAATTAATTGTTTGGCCCTTTGTTCATATTTTTTGTAAATAAATAACTTGGCAGTGTTGATTTAGATCATCAAAGCAATGTATTGGCGATCTTTTTCATTTGTCTCAGCTGCCTTATTGCATTACAAATGATGTTAATTCTGTGCTTAATTATGCTTAACGTAGTTTATAGGCAATCCAGTGTTTATCAGTTGGACATAGCAAAAATTCTGTTGTTTTCTTTCCATCTTCCTTCTGCTTATCATTTGTTGATTTTTGAAAGCAGCTGGAGTTGTTCCATGTGAATGGAAACAATTATAAGGCTGTACAATCTTCTCTTGAGAGAAATGCATTTCTCTCTAGAAACCATCTTATCAATAAAATCTTTGCTTTTTAAAGAATTGATATATATTCTCATGCAAACTTTTAACCTGATCTTTGCTGTCCTCTGAGATCAAAAGAAATCTCCACTCAGATTATAAAAAAAAAAAAACCTCTCCACCTACTCAGGATTTTCCAAAAGCCTATGTATTTCATTCATTGAAATAGAACCTCTATCTATCCAAATTGACTGCTATAGCCAGTCAGACATGTGTTGATGTTTTAAGGAAATGATAAATGTTTGAGATGAGGGATATGCTAATTATCCTGATCTGATCACTGTACATCATATGTATCAAAATATCACTATGTATAATTATTGTCCATTTAAAAAAAATTTTTTTAATTGTTTTATTTATTTATTTTTAAGTGGAACGTTTCATGAATCTGCATGCCATCCTTGTGTAGGGGCCATGATAATCTCTGTATTGTTCTGAGAGTGACAGAAGGCAGCCAAATGCCCAGGTGGAAAGGGGAGGTCCCCAGTGAAACCCCACCTCTAAGCAGAAGACAGTTTAAAGCCTGAAAGCTAAGCTAAAAGTTAAATCCTCAGACTGGATTGAGAGCTTGTCTTCCTGTTTGGCGTGCTTTCCTCTGACTGATCCCCATCCTTCACCTATTTCACGTATATCTACCCTTTCCTAATTGGTTTTCTACACTGTCATGCCCATCATTGAGTGTTGTCTTTGCTTTAACTTTTTTTGCATACTCACAAGCCAATCAGCATGTACTTCCCATCCTGTGCCTATAAAGACCCCAGATTCAGTTGGTAGAGGAGAAGACAGCCTGACTTCAGGGAAGAGACAGCCTAACTTTGGGAAAGATGACCTGCCCTTTTCATCCTCTCTCCAGCTCCCCTCTCTGCTGAGCGCTCTTTTCATTGCTCAGTAAAATTCTCCACCTTCACCATCCTTTAATAATCCATATGACCTCATGCTTCTTGGACTCTGGACAAGAGCTTGGGACCCACCAAGTATGGGTACCCAGAAAGGCTGTCATACTGGCCCTTTGCCCTCGCCAGCAGAGGGCAGCCATCCTACGCAATGAGGCAAGGGGCCAACCGAGCTGCTAACTCACCTCTGTTGTTGGACTGTGGATGGTGGAACTAAAAGAGCACTGTAACACCTACTCTGGGGCTTCAGGGTTGAAAGCACCTTCACCTGAGTGCCTGCATTCCCCGTGAGGCAACACGCTTAGTCTGGCTGCAGGTTCCACACGGACGGAGCTTGCTCCTGTGTCAGCACCCAGAGCAGCCGGCCAGATCCCACACTCACTCACTTATGTGCTCCCTTCTGCAAGGGGCTGAGCGTGGTGGGCGAAGTAGAGGGGAAAGTCCCTGTCGTGAGTCCAGGGAAGGGGTCAAGAAAAATCCTGCATCAGTTCCAATTTTAGTATACGTGCTGCTGAAGTAAGCAAGAGAAAAAGTTGTTTAAAAAGCTCATGTTAATATAATGATTGGATATTTGTATCTTAGATTCTCATATTTTCTTTTTTCTTTCTTTTTTTTTTCAGATAGAGTTTCACTTTGTCGCCCAGGCTAGAGTGCAGTGGTGCGATCTTGGCTCACTGTGACCTCTGCCTTCCGGGTTCAAGTGATTCTCCTGCCTCAGCCTCCTTAGTAGCTGGGATTACAGGCACCCGTCACCATGCCTAGCCAATTTTTGTATTTTTAGTAGAGCTGGGGTTTCACTACGTAGGCCAGACTGGTCTCAAACTCCTGACCTCAGGTTATCTGCCTGCCTCAGCCTCCAAAAGTGCTGGGATTACAGGGATGAGCCACCGCGGCCAGCCAGGTTCTTATTTTTTCAATTATTACACGTATCTTAGAATTTGAAAAGGAAGTAGCTTTTGTTTAATATTTACTTTATTATTTGATATTTTATTGTCATTTTTATTTTAAATTCAGGGGGTATACGTGCAGGTTTGTTACAGGGTATATTGTGGGGTGCTGAGGTCTGGTTTTTTTTTTTTTTTTTTTTTTTGAGACGGAGTCTCGCTCTGTCGCCCAGGCTGGAGTGCAGTGGCCGGATCTCAACTCACTGCAAGCTCCGCCTCCCGGGTTCCCGCCATTCTCCCACCTCAGCCTCCCGAGTAGCTGGGACTACAGGCGCCTGCCACCACGCCCGGCTAATTTTTTGTATTTTTTTTATAGAGACGGGGTTTCACCGTGTTAGCCAGGATGGTCTCGATCTCCTGACCTCGTGATCCGCCCGTCTCGGCCTCCCAAAGTGCTGGGATTACAGGCTTGAGCCACCGCGCCCGGCCTGAGGTTTGGTCTTTTATTGATTCCATCACCTAGATCTATTAGTGATACATAGTGATAGTGAACATAGAACCCAATAGGAAGTTTTTCAGCCCTCCCTGTTCCTCCTTTTGGAGTCTTCATTGTTTATTGTTCCTATCTTTATTCTGTGTGAACTCAAGATTTAGCTCCCACTTATAAGTAAGAACACGTGATATTTGGTTTTCTGTTTCTGCATTAGTTCGCTTAGGATAATGACCTCCAGTTGCATCCATGTTGCTGCAAAGGACATTATTTAATTTTTCTATGGCTGTATAGTAGTCCATGGTGTATATGTACCACATTTTTTAAATCCAATCCTAGGTTAATTCCGTGTCTTTGCTATTGCAAATCGTGCTGTAATGAACATATGAGAGTATTTGTCTTTTGGGTAGAATGATTTATCTTCCTTTGGTATATACCCAGTAATGGGATCGCTGAGTCGAATGGTAGTTCTATTTTTAGTTCTTTGAGAAATCTTCAGACTGCTTTCCAGAGTGGCTGAATTAATTTACATTCCCACTAAGCATTCCCTTTTCTCCACAACCTTGTCAACATCTGTTGTTTTTGGACTTCTTTTTTTCCTCTGTACATAGTGATGACTTTTTAGTAATAGCCCTTCTGACTGGCGTAAGATAGTATGTCATTGTGGTTTTAATTTGCGTCTCTCTATTATTAGTGATGATAAGCATGTGTTCATGTTTGTTGGCTGCTAGTGTCTTTTTTTGAGAAGTGTTTGTTTATGTCCTTTGCCCACGTTTTAATGGGGTTGTTTGCTTTTTTCTTGTTGATTCATTTAAGTTCCTTATAGATTCTGAATATTAGATCATATTTGGATGCATATTTTGCAAATATTTTCTTCCATTCCCTAGATTGTTTGTTTGTTCTGTTGATCACTTCTTTTTGCTGTGCAGAAGCTCTTTAGTTTAATTAGTTCCATTTGTCTATTTTTGATTTTGATGTATTTGCTTTTGGGGTCCTCCTCATAAATTTTTTGCCTAGGCCAGTGTCTAGAAGAATATTTCTTAGATTTTCTTCTAGAATTTTTGTAGTTTGAGGTCTTACATTTAAGTCGTTAATGCATCTTGAGTTAATTTTTGTATATAGTAATAGATATAGGTCCAATTTCATTCTTCTGCATGTGGTTAACCAATTTTCCCAACAACATTTATTGAATAAAGTGTACTTTCCTCATTGTTCATTTTTGTTTACTTTGTTGAAGATGAGCTGGTTGTAGGTGTGCAGCTTTATTTCAGGAGTCTCTAAAATGTTTCATTGGTCTATGAGCTTTTGGTTAGTATTCACTTTAAAAGGATCATTTCAGTGGGCTTGACCGTAAGAGATAAATTCGTTTTTTAAAATTTTATTTTTTTCAGAGTAGGATCAAAACTACAATTAGAATATAAGTGTAAGTATTGAAAAGCAATGTAGTTATGTGATTTTCTTCCTAAGAGTTCTAAGATCAAAATATTTAAGAAAAACATTTTTGGTGGCTATCATGAGTTTTTAAAGATTGATGTAATTTCTGAGAGGATTTTTGCAGGTAAAATTTAGGTCATTATACAACATATGAGTTATGCTCTAAAATTAATAGTTATATTTATCAAGTGACTATTCTGTGTCAGTTGTTTTACATACATTACAATGATCTCATTTAGTCCTTAGAGAAAAAGCAAACATTGAAAAGGTGTGTGCAGTGGTTCATGCCTGTAATCCCAGCACTTTGGCAGGCCGAAGCAGGTGGATTGCTTGGGGAGCTCGAGACCAGCATGGGCAACATGATGAAACCCATCACTACCAAAAATACAAAAAATTAGCCAGGCGTGGTGGCATGTGCCTGTGTTCCCAGCTACTCAGGAGGCTGAGGTGGGAGGATTCCCTGAGCCCAGGAGGCAGAGGTTGCAGTGAGCCAAGATTGTGCCACTGCATTCCAGCCTGGGTGACAGTGAGACACCGTCTCAAAAAAAAAAGAAATAAAAAAGATGAGGACCCGAAAGTTTATAATTTTGTTTAGATTTAGTAGGTGGAAGGTGCAGGATTGGAGGCCATGAAAAAATGCTCACCACTGGTCATCATGCCACATTTTAAAGGATGCAAAATCTCTAACTAGAAGGTTATAACCAGAAGTTTGTAAAATCCTGTCCTCTAACCCCTTAACACCACCTCCCCCAAGTCCTTAAAAATAGTCCAGTCCTCAAACACTGGATTCTTTTAATTTCTCTAGGGTTAAAATTGCTTTTTTTCTGTGTAGACAAAGGAAGCAGGATCAGGATGGAGGACCAGATGAGAAGAGAGTTTGGGCACTTATTTGTTACCACTGTGAGCAACATGCTTTGAACTCTCTGAATCCTCAGTTGCTCATCTGTAGAGTGTGTATTTAACGGTATGCAGGCTCACAGAATCTGTGGCAAGGCCTAAATGAGGTAACACATATGGAACCCTTAGCAGACTCCCTGGCATGTGGTAAGAGTTCAATAAATGGCAGTTATTACTACTCTTCAGGGTCTGGGGCTCCTCCTTGAAATAATTTCTAATAATAACAATAATGATACGGTTAATATTTATTGAGCATTGACTACATACCAGAGGCTTTTCTAAACACTTTCTGTTTTTTTTGAACTAGAAATCAACCTTATTATTTATTTATTTATTTATTTTTTATTATTATACTTTAAGTTGTAGGATACATGTGCACAAGGTGCAGGTGTGTTCCATAGATATACATGTGCCATGTTGGTTTGCTGCACCCATCACCTAGTCATTTACATTAGGTGTTTATCCTAATGCTGTCCCTCACCCTGCCCCCAACCCCATGACAGTCCCCCATGTGTGATGTTCCTTGCCCTGTGTCCAGGTGTTCCCATTCTTCAATTCCCACCTATGAGTGAGAACATGCGGTGTTTGGTTTTCTGTCCTTGTGATAGTTTGTTCAGAATGATGGTTTCCAGCTTCATCCATGTCTCTGCAAAGGACATGAACTCATTCTTTTTTTATGGCTGCATTGTATTCCATGGTGTATATCTGCCACATTTTCTCAATCCAGTCTATCATTGATAGACATTTGGGTTGATTCCAAGTTTTTGCTATTGTGAATAGCACCACAATAAACATACATGTGCATGTGTCTTTATAGGATTTTATTTCTCCTTCACTTATGAAGCTTAGTTTGGCTGGATGTGAAATTCTGGGTTGAAAATTCTTTTCTTTAAGATTGTTGAATATTGGCCCCCACTCTCTTCTGGCTTGTAGAGTTTCTGCTGAGAGATCTGCTGTTGGTCTGATAGGCTTCCCCTTGTGGCTAACCCAACCTTTCTCTCTGGCTGCCCTTAACATTTTTTCCTTCATTTCAACCTTGGTCAATCTGATGGGTTGCTCTTCTCTAGAAGTGTCTTTATGGTGTTCTCTGCATTTCCTGAATTTGAATGTTGGCCTGCCTTGCAAGGTTGGGGAAGTTCTCCTGGATAATATCCTGAAGAGTGTTTTCCAACTTGGTTCCATTCTCCCCATCACTTTCAGGTACACCAATCAAATGTAGATTTGGTCTTTTTACATAGTCCCATATTTCTTGGAGGCTTTGTTCATTTATTTTTACTCTTTTTTTCTCTAAACTTGTCTCCTCGTTTTATTTCATGCATTTGATCTTCAATCACTGATACCGTTTCTTCCACTTGATCAAATCGGCTATTGAATTTTGTGTATGTGTCACATAGTTCTCGTGCCATGGTTTTCAGCTCCATCAGGTCATTTAAGGTGTTCTCTACACTGTTTAGTTAGCCATTTGTCTAGTCTTTCTTCAAGGTTTTTAGCTTCCTTGTGATGGGTTCAAACGTCCTCCTTTAGCTCAGAGAAGTTTGTTATTGCCAACCTTCTGAAGCCTACTTTTGTCAGCTCGTCAAAGTCATTCTCCATCCAGCTTTGTTCTGTTGCTGGTGAGGAGCTGCGATCCTTTGGAGGAAAAGAGGTGTTCTGGTTTTTAGAATTTTTAGCTTTTCTGCCCTGGTTTCTCCCCATCTTTGTGGTTTTATCTACCTTTGGTCTTTGATGCTGGTGACCTACAGGTGGGGTTTTGGTGTGGATGTCCTTTTTGTTGATGTTGATTCTATTCCTTTCTGTTTGTTAGTTTTCCTTCTAAGAGTCAGGTCTCTCAGCTGCAGGTCTGTTGGAGTTTGCTGGAGGTCCACTCCAGACCCCTGTTTGCCTGGGTTTCACCAGCAGAGGCTGCAGAACAGCAAAGATTGCAGAACAGCAAATATTGCTGCCTGATCCTTCCTCTGGAAGCTTAATCCCAGAGGGTCACCTCTGTATGAGGTGTCAGACATCCCCTACTGGCATCTGTCTCCCAGTTAGGCTACATGGGGATCAGGGACCCACTTGAGGATGCAGTCTGTTCATTCCTAGACCTCAAACACCATAATGGGAGAACCACTGCTCTCTTCAGAACTGTCAGACAGGGACGTTTAAGTCTGCAGAAGTTTCTGCTGCCTTTTGCTCAGCTATGCCCTGCCCCCAGAGGTGGGGTCTACAGAGGCAGCAGGCCTTGCAGAGCTGTGGTGGGCTCTGCCCAATTCGAGTTTCACCGGCTGCTTTGTTTACCTATTCAAGTCTCAGCAATTGCAGATGCCCCTCCCCATGCCAGGCTGTTGTCTCACAGGTTGATCTCAGACTGCTGCGCTGGCAGTGAGCAAGACTCCATGGGTGTGGGACCTGCTGAGCCAGGCACAGGATATAATCTCTTGGTGTGCCATTTGCTAAGACTGCTGGGAAAGTGCAGTATTTGGGCAGGAGTGTCCTGATTTTCCAGGTGCTGTCTGTCATGGTTCCCTTGGCTAAGAAAGTGCAATCCCCTGACCCCTTGCACTTCCCTGGTGAGGCGATGCCCTGTCCTGCTTCAGCTAGCCCTCCATGGGCTGCGCCCACTGTCCAACCAGTCCCAATGAGATGAACCAGGTACCTCAGTTGGAAATGCAGAAATCACCATCTTCTGCATCGATCATGCTGGGAGCTACAGACCGGAGCTCTTCCTATTAGGCCATCTCCAATTGTTTTGAAATGGAAGCATATGGTTGGGCTGGTTATTGAGTTTCAAATAAATAGCTTCTTTTAGCCCAAACACTTTCTAAAAAAATTTTATATTTTTTGAGACAGAGTCTTGCTCTGTCGCCCAGGCTGGAGTGCAGTGATGCAATCACGACTCGCTGCCACCTCCACCTCCTGAGTTCAAGAGATTCTCCTGCCTTAGCCTCTTGGGTAGCTGGGACCACAGGTGTGTGCCACCTCATTCAGCTAATCTTTGTGTTTTTAGTAAAGATAGGGTTTTGCCATGTTGGCCAGGCTGGTCTTAAACTCCTGGCCTCATGTGATCTGCCTGTCTCGGCCTCCCAAAGTGCTGCAATTACAGGCATGAGCCACTATGCCTGGTCTCCTCCAAACACTTTAAATGCCTGTGTTTTCTTAATCCTTGAAACAACCCAAGGGGTAGTTGTTTTTATCATCTCTCTTTTATAAGTGACAAGATTGATATCCTGGATATGCTTCCCCAAGAGCATCTCTTTACTAAGTAGAAAAGGTGAGATTCAAGCTCAGGAAGTTTGGCTTTGAAGCACATGCTTTTACCCTTTCCATTGTCCCAACACTGTTTTAACCTTCCCTGGAACACTTTTGCCCTTTTTAAAAAAATTTTCTTTTCTGTGAACTCTGCAGAGAAGTATTTTGTCCTTCTTTGGCATCCATTCAGCACCAAGCCCATTGCTGGACTCAATATTGACTGCAGAGAATACCTGATCATTTAATGATTATTTGTTGTGATAATTGGTTGGTTGATTAATAATTTCCAATATAGTGAGTGATCAACAAACATTTGATAAGCAGTTATGAGATGCTAGCCATTTGGTCCAGCATTGCAGCAACAGAGATAAGGTTAACAAACAATTACAGTACCTTGTGATGAGCCCATAGACAGATGTGTTCTGAAGGCAATATGAGTACTTAACTATGTCTCTGGAAGGAGACTGCCAGGGACTAGTACCAAAGTTAGTCTCTGTTTATACTTGCCCTTTCTCTGATGGCTGGACAGATGCAGAACATGTGAGGTAATGGTAATCAGGAAATAAGCAGCTACTGTGAAAGCCAGACAGGTAGAAAGCACTCTGCAAAGATGAGCTGGAACATAGTATAGGGATCCCCAGGAACTGCTGAGGACATGGCAGGCCTATCAGGCCAACCTGAGGTATAAAGATTCTAAAAAGATTTTAATTTAAGCCACCTGAGGTGGTCTTCCAATTTGTTTATTTTTTTCTTTATTCAACAAGTACTTATTAAATATCTACCATATTCCAGCCCCAGCCAAATATTGTGCTAGGGATACAATGATAACCAAAAAATAAACATTAACCCATCTCCAATGGATTTTAGTCTGGCCAAAAGATATTAATCAAATAATTATGTAACAGTGAATGCCAAGTCTCAATAACAATTTGAAACTAAGAACAGTTTCTTTACTCATTCACTATGCAAAAGCTGTGAATTCATGTATTGCTAATATGTATGCACCAGTCTCCATCCAAGGTGCCCAGTGTACAAAGACTTAGAACATGGATTGTTATGTTAAGGCAGTTCTTCTCTATCTTTTTCAAATCATGGCATGCTTAGCAGACGTGTTTTTGCACAGTGGGATGAATGGATGAATTTGCTTGTGGTCAGAGGCCTCTGATTCACTGTCTGGCTACCCCAGGAGCTGAGAATAAATAAGAGAAATCAATATCCTTCCATGCCTACATTCAATTGTAGCTCATTAGTTAAGGGTCCCTTAATGTGTCCCATCATCTAGTGGGAGGAGGAAGATATACAGAGGAATCGCTATGGAGTAAGTAAATGCTATAGCAGATATACCAACAAAATACTGTGAGGACACAAAGGAGGGAGAAATGATCCCTAACTTGGAGATGTCAAGAAAGTCTTCAGAGAAGAAGGGACACTGAAGCTGGATTCTGATAGCTTTTGTCAGTCACAGAGGATCAAAAGTCATTCCAGGGCAAGAGACCTGCATGAACAAAGATGTGGAGTTATAAAAGCCATTACATGTTCGAGCAGCTGCTATGCTCTGTAAATGCAGTATCGGAGGAATGGAACGTGATAGGAAGAGAATGGTAACAAGATATAAATAGAATCCATATTTTGAAGCTCTTTTTATACATATGTTTTTAAAGGGCTTCGTCTTCTCTTTCCTAATGTCTCTTTCACTTATTCATTCATTTCTTTTCCTTAGACAAATACTTATCGAGTGACTGTTATGTGCTGAACACTGTTCTTGGAGCTAACATTAGAATAAATACCTTGAAAAACATTAGCGCACTATTTTGTGATATTATCCAGCAAGAAATAAGGTGAGTTTCAAAGAGTATATTACTGGTCCAAGATCGCATGGACCGCTGGTTGGAAGTCATTGTTCTGAAGTTCAGGTTCTTTGACGTCCAGTGCTTTATTGACTCATGTGTCAGCTGCAGAAATGTGCCACTCAAATTTCCTTTAAGACAAGCTGCTATGAGGAGCGTAGTTCATGACAATCTCTGGATGCCACCCTTTTAGGTCCACTATGGTGTTCATGAAAAAACCACACTTCCTTCCCCTGCTTTGCCCCCGAGACAATGACTGAGCATTGGTGAGGATAATAGTACTGGCTTATTCTAGGAATGGGAAATTGATTCAACATTAGTAACTCTGTTAATATAATTCACCTATGAGAAGAACAAATAAGAGAAATAATATAATCACCCAATCAAGCACTGAAAAAAACTCAATCAACTAAAGACTTTATGGACACATTTTAAACTAATAGTCACTTTTTAAAAGTCAGCATTATGTTTAATTAAAACACACTGGGAACACATTAAATATGATGCTAGTTTTTAGATGGTGACTATTAGCTTAAAATGTGTCTATGTTGTTCCATTAATGTCAAGAAAAAGCCAGAGTGTCTACTATAACTACTATTTTATTAACATAGTCCTGACTATACTTGACAATGAAATTAGAAAAAAGAAGAAATGAGTTATATATATATAGTTGAAAAAAGAAAGTAAAATTGTTTTTGCAAATGTTATACTTGCTTACATGGAATACACAAAAGAATAAACTAAAAAATTGTAGCAAACAGTAAGGTAATTCATAACTACTTGAGTACAATAATAAATAGTAATCAACAGCTTTCATGGGTACAGAAAATAACCAATTAGAAGATATAATGAAAAAAATCATCACATTTACAATAGCAACAAAAATTAATTTCTAGAAATAAATGTAACAAGAAGTGTACAAAACCTATACAAATGAATGGAAAACATACATTTTCTTAAATATAGAGATTCAATATTATAAGTATGTCAGTTCTTCCTAATTTAAGTAATAAGCTTAATTCTCTTACTGTACCAATAAATATGGTAAGAGTATTTATTGTCTGTCTATGCATTTGTTTTTGGAAGTGGAAGTGTTGATTCATAAAGAGAATTTTAAAACGCCAAGAAAATTCTTGAAAAAGAAGAGTAGCAAGTTAATTACCCACCCAAATGTTAAAATATAGCACTACTGTAATTACATTAATATAATAACAATTACGTTAATTATTGCATGAATTGACAGGCAGGTAAATGGAATAAACAAGAAAGTCTGCAAGTAGATCCAAATATGTATCAGATGTTAATATATGGCAAGAACGGGATAGAAAGTCAGGGGTTAAGCGATGTAATGGCAAAACCCACAATTACTCTTGCACCAAACTAATAATAAATGGTATTGGGACAACTGGATAGCTATCTGGAAAATAAAATTAATTTTGGATCCTAACCTCATTACTTATAACAAAATTCCAGATTTTTCCAAGATTTACAAAGAAAACTTAAAATATAAGTATACTAGGAAAATACTATGTATGTATACACATAGGTGTGTGTGTATGTGTGTGTTCATGTGTGTGTGTGTTGGGAAGGCTTTTCTAAAGTTAATCCAAAAATAAGAAATCATAAATGAAAAAGTTGATTTGGCCACATATAATTACAATAAAATTGTCATGGCATTAAAATACCTTAAGCAAGACAAATTAGGCATGACAAACAAACCAGAAAAACATATTCGTTTGCACCTCATGACACAGAACAAAGGATATGTTCCTCAGCATATACAAATAAATATGTAAGAAGAAGACTAACAATTCAATAAAAATTGAACACAATATAAAACAGTTTGCATTAAAGTAAATATAGATGGGTTTTAACATAAGCAAAGGTATTTATTTATACATAATAAAAATTAAAACTATCCTGAGGTGCCATTTTTCCTTGCCAATTTAGCAAAGAAAAAAGAATTTTGATAGTATACTGTATTGAAAGAGTGTGAGGAAATAGGCATCTTATATACTGCCTTTGGGGATATAATTTGGGGTAAGCTCTGTAAGAGCCTATCTAACAATATCTATCATAATTACAAATGCACATATTCATTGATCTTGCAATTCTACTATAGGAGTTTACCTACTTATATACTCACCACACCCTAAATGACAAACTTAAAAGTATATTCATATAGCATTGTTTGGAGTAGCAAAAAGATTGAAGGCGGCAGCAATATTAATATTAGAGAACTGGTTAAATAAATTATGTACAGGCATGGCATGAGAAACTATGCAAACTTCATAAAGAATAAAACTGCTCTATATGTATTGATTTGGGACAAAATCCAATATGCAATGTTAGAAGAGTAAAGAATGTTGTATATAATACTTTTTTGTTTTACACAAACACAATTTCATATGCATAGAATATCTATAAAATGGTAAAGGTGGTTGCCTTAGGGAAGGCAGCTAGGAAACAAATGACAGGAGAGATTAAAAAGCTAAATTTTGAATATATAAATTTTTATTTTTATTTTTCACTGTGATGTATTACATATATGCAATTCTCACTACAACGCTAAGCATGCCATTCAGTTCAGCTCATATTTTCTTTGTAAAAAGACTTTCTCAATGAAGGAAGCAGTGTGTTCATTTACATCTG
Source organism: Piliocolobus tephrosceles (assembly GCF_002776525.5). NCBI lineage: Eukaryota > Metazoa > Chordata > Mammalia > Primates > Cercopithecidae > Piliocolobus > Piliocolobus tephrosceles. Next base: position 1,943,534 of record NW_022300975.1, read on the forward strand.
GCACAGCTCCTTATCCTGTCACAGATTGGTAACAGTTTGCTGCTGGCTGCTTTCAGTAGTGGTAGTGAGGCTGTTTCTGAAGCATGGAATATATGCCTATACTTATGGGACTCTGGTGACTTGACCTGTGTTTGTGATGCGGGGGTGAAAAACTAGAGTAATAGGAGTGTGAGAGTAGGAATTGTGGTGGGTAGTGGGCGCAGCTGGTAGACTTTGCAATAAGGTAAAACTTGCTAGCAACTTTTAACCTTTTTACTTAGCTTGGATGAAGAAAGGCATTCCGGATGTCACTTTGTATTCTGCAGAAGTATAAAATCATACCAGAAAGTTAACCAGAGCTTAGAGTTCTCTCTGAGGAAGCAAAATGGCTAAGAAAACACAGCAGTAATTTAATGTTTATAAAGACTGGACTGAAATAACTACAGTATATCAAAAGCAAACAACTGCTGAGGAAATTGGCATATTTTAATTTGGTTCAGACTATATTTTACATGTTCTGGGTGTACTGTGATGTATGAGTTTGTATGTGGAGCTTAAATGTATAATTAATACAGCTTTGAAGCTAGTTCCAGCCACATATTTAAAATTTATCATGGTATTAGCCTTCAGACAGAGACTTTTTCACAATTTATAGTCAATGCTATAAATTAGATCTTTTCTGATGAGCTCTGAACAAAGGACTATAATTTATCTCAATGGTATTTCATTAGAGGCATTTTAATGCCTCTATTGAAAAGCACCATTCAATATTTTGACCAAACTTTTTTTTAATGAAATTATTTGACTCCAGTACCATTGGTTTAAAAAATATTCTGCTTTATTGAAGATGAACTATGAAGATGAACTAAAAGTCTTTATTTATACATATGACTCAACCTCACCTTGAATTCTAGGCAAATCTACTTGGTGGGGAGTTTATTCCATAAAGAAGACCAGGAATCTTTTAACATTTGTGAAGGGGCTGCTAGGTTGTTCCTTGCAAGTGTAAATCAAAAAGGAGAAATTCCAAATTTCTTTTTTAGTGGTTTGTAAGTGAAGACTTGGGAATTGATTGCTGGCAAATAAATTATGGGTGTGGCACATTTCTTGCTTTCCAATTCTTTTTTTCTAATCACATAAGTAATACGTGCTTTAAAAATCAAATTATAGAAATGTGCAACTTCAAAAAAATACTTTAACAATCATTTCTCTAAGAGATAACTACTATTAACAATTTGGCATACATTCTTCCAGAAATTTTCTACAAAAAATACTTTTTTTCCCCCTTAAGACTGTGGTTCTGATGCCAACAATGTCTGAATTTTTCCTCCTCTGCCTGCTGTATTTTATCACATATGCCCACCCCCTACAGTTTCAATTACTTTGTTGGAATAATATATTATGCAAATGTATCCAAAAGTCCCAGTTCCTGGGCCTAAGGACAGATTTCATGCCAATGCATCTATCTGTGCCTAAGAGCAGATTTTAGATTTGTACCTGTGCCCAAGTAAGGACTGGGTGCCAGCTTGTCAAAGCTTAGCTGAGTACAGACCGCCATGCCATGAGTTAGGCTTCTTCTGGTGGTTCCATTTCCTCCAACCCAGACGGAAGTATCTGGTTGAGGACAGTGCTGGAGGGTGGTGTCTTTATTACACTTCTCCACATTTGGTTCAGTGGATTAAGCAAGGTTTCTTACTTCAATTTCACTCTTGTCAAAATGATTACCAAGCATATTCCATATTGGGTTGTATGTTTCCCAGCTTCTAATGGATGATTTTTATGGTTTAGTATTTGACCACTAATTCAGTAGACACTAGTGAGAAAATTTAAAAAATATCTTAGAAAACAATCTTTATTCAATGTGATAGGTCATTTGGAGTAAATACCCATGTATAGAGGGACTGAAATTAACAGTCTAAATGCCTGGCTGCATTTAGTGTGTGATTGAGTTTTAACACATCAAATAGATTTACTAAAGTCTGATAAAAAACTCCACGGATGTTAGAATATTAATTCCGAGAAACCCTGGGTTAGAATGCATCAGAAGCTGTTAAATATCTTATTGAATTTTGTCAACTTTCTCACTCTTCTTAATATACCATATTCAGAGTAGAAAAACAGTGTGTGCATAGTCAAAGAGGCCAAATCTATGCTTCTAAAACATCTTTCAAAGCTGTCTAATGTTTCTTCTTCAGAAAGGATTGAGACAGAAAGTTTAAAAAGCCAGCTTTCAGCCAGGCATGGTGGCTCATGCCTGTAATCCCAGCACTTTGGGAAGCCGAGGCAGGTGGATCTCTTGAGATCATGAATTCGAGACCAGCCTGGCCAGCATGGTGAAACCTCGTCTCTACTACAAATACAAAAAATTAGCTTGGTGTGGTGGGGCATGCCTGTAATCCCAGCTTCTGGGGAGGCTGAGGCAGGAGAATTGCCTGAACCTGGGAGGCAGAGGTTGCAGTGAGCTGAGATCGTGCCACTACACTCCAGCTTGGGTGACAGAGCAAGACTCCGTCTCAAAAAAAAGAAAAAAAAAGTCAGCTTTTCCTATTTTCATGTTGGAAACATCTCGGGTGTCACAGACAATGTGACATTTGGTGTGTGTATATACATATATGTATACCTATAGAAAATATATGTATGTAAATATACTACCATTTATGAGAGACTTATTTTGCAACAGACACTTTGCTAAGTGTTCATGTGGATTATATTGTAAACTATAAGCACCTCTTAAGCTTATCAGTATTCACAAAGTAATGGTGAAGCTCATATAACATCCCCATTTTCAACAAGAAATAGGCAAAATAATATCTCTGTTTTTTTCAAACAGAATAGAGACAGGAAGATGACATTATTGTGATGAATTCCTGAAAAATCTCTGTATCACTTCCAAGAGTAAACTTGCTATGAAGCTTCCAGAAGTAGAGTCTAGGTTTGTGTCTGAACCTCCTGCCTGTCATTGAAATATTTGCCTGATGACACCTTCAGGGGTCTTGAAATTTAGAGCTGGAAAGAACTTAAAAATTATTGTCCTTCTTATTTTACTAATGAGGAAATAGATGCGAGTCATTGCATATTTATTTATTTATTCTTTCTATTGCCAGTCACTAAAAACAGGCTACGGGCTGGATTCTTTATTGTGTCTTGTGATTAAAAGCAAATAAGTTGACTTAGTCTAGGCCCAGAATTTTTGAGTTGTTTATTTTAGCGGGAAAGGGCATGGAAGAAGCACTGGATCTATTGTCATGGGATTATGTGAGCCCTGATTCCACTTGTGAGTAGAATCCGTTAATTCACCATTAATTTTGTGAGCCCCTACTATGCATCAGGCATAAAGACACAGAGTAAATAAGGCCTCTGATCTGATCCAGTTTGCAGTCCAGTGGGAGGGACGTTTGAAAAGGAAGCAAGCAAAAGAAATGAACATTCAAAATGAAACGAAAATTACAAACTGTGATAACAAACAGGGCTAGGTGAGAGAAGGCTAGAGGGTGGGTTCCAGTGAGAAGATTTCTCTGAGAAGATGTCACTGAAGAATGCAGAGACAAAAAGATAAGAAGGAACAAGACAGGACTGGAATAGGAACTGGTGTCCAGGGTGTGACTGTGAAAAGTACAGTGACCGGGATAGGCAGAGCAAAAGACCATGGCAAGGAGTTGAAATTATATATGTATTATATATAAAATTATATATTATATATATTTATATTTGAAACAGAGTCTCTCTCTGTCACCCAGGCTGGAGTGCAATGACTTGATGATCTTGACTCACTGCAACCCAGGTTCAAGTGATCCTCCTTCCTTGGCCTCCCAAGCAGCTGAGATTACAGGTGCCTGCAACCATGCCCAGCTAATTTTTGTATTTTTAGTGGAGATGGGGGTTTCACCATGTTGGCCAGGCTGGTCTCGATCTCCTGGCCTCATATGTGCACCTTGATCTCCCAAAGTGCTGGGACTACAGGTAAGAACCACCATGCCCTGCTTGAAATAATATTTGAAAGACAGTGAGAAACTATTAAGGGGTGCTTAGCAATGGAAGTAACATTATGAATTTTTTTAAAAGACTTCTAAAGCGACATTATACATTTTATTTTTTTTTAATGGAGTCTGGCTCTGTCGCCCAGTCTGGAGTGCAATGGTGCAATCTCAGCTCACTGCAACCTCCGCCTCCTGTGTTCAAGCGATTCTCCTGCCTCAGCCTCCTGAGTAGCTGGGATTACAGGTGCCCACCACCACACCCGGCTAATTTTTGTATTTTTAGTAAAGATGGGGTTTTGCCAAGTTGGCCAGGCTGGTCTCAAACTCCTGACTGTAGGTGATCCACCTGCCTCAGCCTCCCAAAGTGCTGGGATTACAGGTGTGAGCCACTGGAATTAAAAAAATTTTTATGTTGATTAGAGAACGTATTAGAAGGGAGCAAGTGTCAAAGTGGAACTTGCAGTAAGCAGGTTCTTTGCAGTAGTCCAGGTGAGAGATTACAAGTGGGTAACTGTGGCAGTGGTAAAGAGCAGCCTATGAACTGCGCTATTTTGGGAAACCATATACCAAGACTAGCTCACGGATTGAATGTGGGAAACTGGAGAGCTTACCGTGAATGATAACCAGGTATCTGGCTCTAAAACTGAATGGATGAGAGTGCCGACGTATTTACTGATAGGTTGAAAACTGAGGGAGGATGGAGGCTGATTAGCCTCTTTAGAAGTCTTATGCATTAAAAATATTGCATTTCCTCCTTTCTTTAAACCTAAGATGAAATGAAAACAATACTAAATTATAACGTAAACATAAAGATGTCTAATCAAGTACTACCCCTTTTGTCTACTTATGTGTTATTATTTTAAAATACTAAATATTAAGTTATTTCCTTAAAAAATTATTAGGGGAGGAGTTTTCCCTATTTTGTTGTGTTTTATGCCCAAGTTTGCCCTTCAAGTCCTGGGGAAAATCAAGAGCTGTATTTTGGTATGTTGTGTTTGAGATGCATGTAAAACAGCTAAGGAATGTCAAGGTGGCAGCTGAATATACAACCGTAGGGGCACAGAAGGTGGAATAGATATATTAATTAAGGAGATGTGAACAAATAGATGGTTTTAAAAGCTACATAAATAGATGTGATCATCCAAAGAAAATGGGTGAAGAGCCAGGTAGAACCTAACATTTCTTTCTTTCTTTCTTTTTTTTTTTGAGACGGCGGTTTACGCCATTCTCCCACCTCAGCCTCCTGAGTAGCTGGGACTACAGGCGCCCGCCACATCGCCCGGCTAGTTTTTTGTATTTTTTAGTAGAGGGGATTTCACCGTGTTAGCCAGGATGGTCTCGATCTCCTGACAGAACCTAACATTTCTAACATTCAGATGAGGAAGAGCAAAAGGAGAGTGAAATGGAGTGGCCAGACTAGGCGAACATGGTGTCAGGGAAGCTAAGGGGTGAATAATTCAAGAATAGAATAGTGTACAACTGTGCCAGTGCTTCTGTGTGGTCAATTCAGATGATGTCAGAGAGCTGGATGTCGTTATTGACCTTAGGATGATGGAGTTTCAGGTTATGGTTGAGATCGAAGCTGATTGAGAGTTAATGGGAGATGAAGAAATAGAAATGATGTATGTAGAAATATTTTGAAAATTGGTTGTAAAGGAGAAAAGAGAATTGGGTTAATAAGTGGAAGGGATTGTTGGGTCAGAGAGTGTATTTTATTTTATTTATTTTATTTTATTTTATTTTTGAGATGGAGTCTCGCTTTGTTGCCCAGGCTGGAGTGCAGTGGCTCAATCTCGGCTCACTGCAAGCTCTGCCTCCCGGGTTCACGCCATTCTCCTGCCTCAGCCTCCCGAGTAGCTGGAACTACAGGCGCCCGCCACCGCACCCAGATAATTTTTTGTATTTTTAGTAGAGACGGAGTTTCACCGTGTTAGCCAGGATAGTCTTGATCTCCTGACCTCGTGATCCACCCGTCTCGGCCTCCCAAAGTGCTGGGATTACAGGCGTGAGCCACCTAGCCCGGCCCTGATTTTATTTTTAAGGGTGAATGGTAATGGTGCATATTTGCATAAGAGGAAACACCCAATAGGAAAGAAAATTTGTCTGATGCAGAAGACAAAAGGCATAACTTCAGGAGTAAAGTTCTTGAAAGGGTGAGAAGGAATGTGATTCAGAGCAGAAAGGTCAAAGAAGATGAGGAAATTCCTGTCTGATGCTTAAGTATAGGGAGAACGAGTTTCTTTAAAACATTCATCTTTGTACTCACCTGAGCCAACCTCCTTGTGTGAAAACTTTTTCTTAATCAGAACATACAGATTGCCTTGAGAAATCATAATTTTATAGTATGAATAAAATACTGATAAGTAGTAAAGTATCCAAAGGGAAGACCTGAAGATAAAGGATACAGAATTTATGCCAGAAAGATGCACCTGGAAAGTTGATGATGTGCCTGAGCTACTCCATCTTCCTGGAGGAAGCCAGGAAAGCACTGAAGCCTGAGGGGAGGTCTGAGGGTAAGAGACCAGAGAGAAGACCTCAGAGAATCACACAGAAGAGAGGCAAGTTAGCATTAGGAGACTGCTGAATGCCCTCTAGTAGCCAGCATCAAAGAGTTTTGTGGAAGCTTAGATGATAGCTATTTATAACAATAGTTCACATTTATTGAGCGCTTGCAGGCATTTGTTTAAATTCTCTATACTTAATGATCAATTCAGGTTGTTTAATTCCAAAAACCATTTGCAATAGGAAGTTATTTCTCCATTATTTGGATGAAGAAACGGAAGTATAGTACTTAGGTAACTTTCCCAAAGTCATGCAGCTACAAAGTGGGATCAGATATTCAAGTTTAAGCAGTCTGGCTCCAAAGCCTCATTCTAATCACTATGGCAAATGGCTAGAGAGTAGTTTACAACAGTGGGAGTAATCACTGCATGGCCGGAGAGTTGTTGCTGGCTGCTGATTGGCAGCTCAGTTGGAAGCTGTTCAACCAGGAGCCTCGGTTCCTGCCCACATAGGTCTCCCGGGAATATTGGCGCTTCCTCACAGCATTGTGGATGGGTTCCAAGAGGCCTGAGTGAAAGTATAACAAGCTTCTTGTGACCTAGTCTCAGTTCTGCCACAGCAAATTTGTCAAGTGACTGAAGCCAGTGCACATTCAGGGAAAGTGGAACTAGACTTCACCTCTCAATGGGACGAATAGCAAAGAAATCGTGGCCGTCTTTATTTTGCCACAGCCAGCTTTTTGAATTTTGTAATGTGCTGTTATTTTTTTCTCATTTTAATTGAATACTCTCCTTTACATCTAATTTTGAGTATGTAATTTTATATTCTTCCTCTTATAGAAAGCCCTCAAAATATATAAGGTTGAAGCTCTAATGGGAAATGTTGATGTCATCTCACAAGTCAGAGGTAAACAGCTTTGAGCTTGCATGACTTAAGTTCAGAGAATTACTCTTGCTTTTATTAATTTTTAAAATTTTAGACTTGAATTTTTCCCAGTGGCTCTGGGATCATCTAGGAGGTAGATAATCTAGTATTATATGCACTGTTCTGGGAGGCCCCTGGAGGATTTCATTACTTATGAGAATAAATTCCAACCTTTTAGAAAGGCAAGCCAGTGTTGTCAGCAGCAGGCAGACCTTGCCTTTTTGTGTGTGTGTGAAATGGAATCTTGCTCTGTCACCCAGACCAGAGTGCAGTGGCATCATCTTGGCTCACTACAACCTCTGCCTCCTGGGTTCAAGCAATTCTCCTGGCTCAGCCTCCTGAGTAGCTAGGATTACAGGTGCTTGCCACCATGCCCAGTTAATTTTTTAGTGGAGACAGAGTTTCACCATGTTGACCAGGCTGGTCTCAAACTCTTGACCTCGTGATCTGCCTCCCAAAGTGCTGGGATTACAGGTGTGAGCCACCATGCCAGGCCAGTCTTGCATAGTTAGATGTGTTTTTCTACTCATGTTTATTTTCTGCTACCTAAAAAAAGAGAATGGACACATTGGCCAAACAGAGACATATGATATACCCTTGATTTTCTAAACAGAATAGGATCCATAGTATCTACCAAATTAAAGCAAAATGTTTCGATTTTGATTTCTCAGTATCCAACAAGGGGAAGGAGACGCTAGGAGGACAACTTTTAAGATAGGAAAAATTTTTCTCCTTCTTTGAGTGAAAACTACATTATGTTCAGAGTGACAACAAAGAATAGAACTAAAATGATCCACACACTTTCCAGGAGCATTCCAGATAGGCTGTAAGGTCAAAAACCAACTACATATGACAGCATATTAAGGAGTCATTAGCATCATTATACCCAAATTCTAGAGCCTTAGGTATAGCCCATCATGGTGGTATAAAAACAATCTGGCAAACTATCATTACATGGGCTATTGCATTCTGAATATCTAGTGCATCAAAATGGACTAGTAACCTGTCCCAGAAGTTCAAGCCACCTTGGACTGACTGCCAAGGAGACACTGGAGGTCATGTCTGGACTTGAGGTGTAAGAATGATTAAACACTTATGGCTAAAGGAGATCAAGGAAAAAAATGACTTCATCAGCCCTGTATGTGAGAAAGGGGTGGAATATTAATTTGGAAAACTGCCCAAACATATTTCCAGGGCCTCTGCCAGTTTTCAGTGTTTAATGGAGAAGGTAATTGGGGGATATAAATTACCTAGAGGCATTTATCTATTTAGATGACATAATCATTTTTGGCAGGATTCTGGGAAAGCCAGAGTAAAGACTTAAAGTTAGCAAGGGCAGGGTTGATGATGTCCGTTGATAAGTACAAATGCTGACAAACCTACATAGTGCAGAGTGAATACTGTTTCTGGAAAAAAATACCTGTTAGCCCAAATGACATCAAATTTAAAAGCTTCTTTGAGGTGAGTGATGTACAGAGTAGAGTATGAAGGGTATTCTCTAAAAGCTAAGCCATTAACAACTTCACAGATTGCCCTATCAAGAGAGGACTAAGGCCAGTGAGGGTGCAAGACACCAGCTAATGGCCATGTGGCCTCTCCAACTTTTCAGGGATTGCTGCTTGAAAGCCTGAATCTAGGCAGTGAAAGACAGTTGGGGAAACTTAACTTGACCTTCACGAACCCTGCTATGACTTTGTTACCTGTATGGATGTCAAAATCGAGGTCTGGGAGCTGTTATGTGCAGTCAAAGAAGGGAAACAAGCCAGTGGTATTCACCAGCCATTGTCTGTTGGATTACAACCTCATACACTACTCACACCTTGGTAATTTCTAGCCCTAAGACGAACCATTACTGACAAATTTCAGGGATATGTAAATGAGGTGACTTTGAGGCATGAATGAATAGCAATATGCTTAAATTCATGCTCATCCAGACCTAACCAGACACCACAGTGAGTGGTTGACGTAGCTGACATATTTAGTGTTTATTATAAATCAGGCCTCAGCATCAAGACATGTGGCTGCATATCCCTAAAGATTCTTTATATATGATGGTAAGAGCATTGCTCAAAAGGAGTCAAAGCAGTTTATGATTCATAAGTCCTCTTGAAGGACTTATGGCCAAAATTTTGGTGTTCCTTCTAATACAAATGGTATATTGTTCCGGTTTTCATTTACTTGCTCTTTAAAAATATGTTTATTATTACAGATATAGTATGTGTGTGGTGTAGAAAACTAATATAGGCAGGAGAAAAATAAAACTTTACATTCCCTCCACCTGGATATCCTCTTTGTAATACCTTAGTGTCTTTCCTTTTAGAGCTTTCTCTGTACATGTAATATGTACATATATAGACTCATACATATGTATAATATATATACAAAATACACTCATACTGTTAGTACCTGCTTTATATATATGTAGAAATAATTTCAAACTTACAGAAAAGTTGCAAAGATAAAAATAGTACAAATAACACTCATATACCTTTTTCCCAGATTCATCAATTATTAACATTTGACTCCATTTGCTTTATCATTTGTGATATCTATCTAGTTTTTTTCCCTTGAAACCATTCATGGGTAAACTTTATATATCATGGTGCTTTGCCCTTCTTTTTTAATGTTTTAATTTTTTATTAAAAAAAATGTTTGTAGAGACTGGGTCTCACTATACTGTCCAGGCTGGTCTTGAACTCCTGGCTTCAAGCAATCATCCTGTCTCAGCCTCCAAAAGTGTTAGGATTACAGGTGTGAGCCACTGCATTCAGCCCCTTAATACTTCCACTGCATGGCTAGGTTTTCTTCCAGGGTTTTTATCCATTGTGGAAGATAGTGTGGCAATTCCTCAAGGATCTAGAACCAGAAATATCATTGGATCCAGCAATCCCATTACTGGGTATATACCCAAAGGATTATAAATCATTCTGTTATAAAGACACATGCACACGTATGTTTATTACAGCACTATTCACAATAGCAAAGACCTGGAACCAACCCAAGTGCCCATCAATGATAGACTGGATTAAGAAAATGTGGCATATATACACCATGGAATACTATACAGCCATAAAAAAAGATGAGTTCATGTCCTTTGCAGGGACATGGATGAATCTGGAAACCATCATTCTTAGCAAACTAACAGAGGAACAGAAAACCAAATACTGCATGTTCTCACTCATAAGTGGGAGGTGAACAATGAGAACGCATGGACACAGGGAAGGGAACAACATACACCAGGGCCTGTCAGGGGGTGAGGACTAGGGGAGGGAGAGCATTAGGACAAATAGCTAATGTAGATGATGGATTGATGGGTGCAGCACACCACCATGGCACATGTAAACTTATGTAACAAACCTGCACGCTGTGCACATGTATTCCAGAACTTAAAGTGTGTGTGTGTGTGTGTGTGTGTGTGTGTGTGTGTGTGTGTGTGTGTATAAACTTCCACTGCGTTCAGCTCCTTAAATACTTCTGAGGGTATTTTCTAAGACTCCCTGTTTTTAAGAGGCCTAGATAGTAGGTAACTTGGATTACTGGAGGAAAGAAAATACTTTAGATTTCATCTAGAATTGAGATAAGATGCTAGATGGCATTAAGTTCAAAAGTAAGCCTTGCATTCATTGCAGTAAAAAGCCTGCCTCTGCTGACTGCTTCCTTGGTCTGTTCAAAGCAGGGTAGTCCATGGAAACTGTTGTGCATGGATTTTTCTGACCTTGGATGCTGGTACTTATAATCTGATCTAGTTACCTGGGCTTTTTTTTTTTTTTAACCTGCTATTTTATCTGAGAAAAGATATTATAAACATGAGCATTTAAAGTCCAGGAGGTTCCAACTTCCCTTCTTAAAAACTAAACATTTTCCAGCCTCTAGACAAGGTATGATCTAGAAAGCTTGCTTGAAAATAAAGATGAAGGATAGATTTACTTTGGGCGGTGAAGGGAGGAAAAAAGAGGAGAAAGGAAAGAAGAAAGAGGAGTAAGAAAGGGAGGAAGGTCATCAGATACAAAGCATATACAGTACATATAATTTCTAATTTTTCTTGAATCAGCTGTGTGCTTTATACTTTAATTTCAAATGCTGTGACTTCCCAAAAAGTCAGTTTCACAAAAGTAAATTAATAATTCTTGAGCCAAATGGAAATGGCTTTGATTACTGTGCGCTGACTCATTTCTGATACTGCCAATAATCAGAAGCTACAGAATAAAAGAAGGCTTAGATTCTCCAGCTATAGACAATAAGGCTGAGGACAATGCCACACATCAATTAAGATCTCATGGTAAATCAGTAATAAAACTAGGAATTAAACTTTCATGTTCTAACTTCCAGTGTTAGAGTCACTAATTTACACTGTTCTGCTTCTAATGAGCGCTGATTATTTTAAATATAGAGAAGTTCTACTCTTTTACAATGCTAAGCACACTACTTATTGTGTTGTATTCATGGTATCACTGGTGGTGGAAATGAAAAAGCCCAATTAGGTCATCTTGTCCTCTTCCTGGGGACGGGACTATGTGTATTCAACTGCAATGACTCAGCTGATGAAAATTTCATTGTGAGCTGAGAACTGATTGTAGAACTCAGCCTGCAGTAGAAATCAGGCTGAATGGGATGATGGACTTATTTAAAAAAAAAAAAAATCAAAGCAGAATAAGACGGAGAACAGGAAAGCAGCAGAGGGGTGGATGACTTGCAGCATCACAGCGCTGTGAGTGACTGTCAGAGGTCATCATTCACTGTGGACAAGCCTAATGAATTCAGTTTAAGCATACCTGGAAAATATTGCTTATCTTCCTTAGAAAGGCTTTTTAACAGCTGAGTTCCTGACCTGCCCTTAAGTCAGTTTTCTTTTGTTTTATTCTCATAGCTAAATTTAAAATCAGTACAGAAATAAAAAAGTCTGGTAGAGAATGGGTTTTTCTTTAAAACATGGGACATTTTAGCTCCCTGATATTTCAGCAGCTTTCCATGACTTCATCTTCTACTTTGTAATTTGGCAGATCATTAGAAACGACTTTATTATTGTCCCATCCAGTCTGATGGAGACCCCTTAGGCTTCACATCTCAGCTTTTTATTTTGTTACCTCTTTAACTCTCTCAACTCCCCTGTCTGCTCCGTTCTCTCTGTGGCAACTACATTGGCTTGCTTCCTGTTTTTCAAACGGCCTATGGAACTTCCTGCCCCAGTGCCTTTGAACCGGCTTGAATTGCTCTTCCTCAAATATGGGCCTCACGTCCTTAGGCCACTTCTTTCAGGTCCTTACTCATCTTGTTGGTGAGGACTTTCTGAAGACCTTATTTAAAGTTTTAATCTTCCTCTTTAATATGCACAATCAGGAGCACTCATTCTATTTTACAGAAGAAGGTGTTGCCCCATAAAAAAGATAATTTTAAAAAAATCTAATATATACAATCCCTTTTTCCTGTGCTATTTTTCTCTCCTTAGTACTTACCACATTCCAAGCCGGAATTTCCATTTAAATTATTACCAATTTCTGCTTCTCTGTGCTAGACTATAATAAGCTCTATGAGGGTAGAAATATTTATCTTTCTACTTCCTGTTGTGTTTTTCAGGATCTGTAAGACTGGCTGACATTCAATAAATATTTATTAAATAAATGAATATATGGATAAAGTTAGCTTTTGAGGAGAGGAGTATATCAGGCTCCCAAAACTTGAAGGACTTTTTTGACATCAACTCAATGAATTCCCATACCCCACCTTCACCACCATCTTGTTATACTTAAGATCAGAAAACCCTTGCAGAGCAATTCAATTTGAAATCTCAAGCTTTAACAACAACAACAAAAATGCTACCTAAAAGAACAAATTCTTATTGAGGATGCTAGAACCTTGATTTGGGAACATGGGTATGGTAAAAGAGGGAGTTCAATTCCCAAAATTTGGGCAAAAGAAAAAGTAATCTATACAATTTGAGATTTTATAACTAGAAATCTTTCTAGATATTTATTTCAGATTCTAATAATTGGCACAATGATGTAAGTATGAGGATAACTTATTAATTTTCCCGACATCTATTTACATTGTGTAATTTGCACCCAGCCACATTGACTGAGTTAATTCATATTCTTTCCTAGGAGCTTCAGGCTCTGGAAAATATACTGAATGTATCTGTCGGCCTCTTTCCTCTTCAAGTTGTATGAATCCATTGCCTATTTACTAAAACAAAAAGGAAATGTATAGACTTTTAACAAAAGGAGAGGATCAACTATACATTTGTTGAATAGTTCCTCAGATGTTTCATGTGAGAGCTTGTGTCCTGGTACGTGGAGTTGAATCAACGGCTTCTGTTCCTTGAGATGTCACCACACAGAATCATGGGTATTTAACTGTTTTGTGAAACGGATATATATAATAAATATATAATATAATCTATACTATATATTATATATGGAATATATAATACAATATGTATTATAATTCGTATACTTATATATTTATAAATTTATACTCATAAATTATAATTTATATATTACATATTTATAAAATATATATTATAATACATATATTTATATAATATGTAAGATACATTATATATGTTTTATATTTTATAAATATATATATTTACAAAAGAGGCAGAGACTTCTGAGTTCAACTTTTCCGATTTACCACTACTACAAGTGAGACTCACGGGGGTTAAGTGACTTGTGTAAGGTCACAAGTTAAATAGTTAATTGTGGGACTTCACTAGAGCCTGCCTCCTGAAATTCTCCAACCACGTCTTTGTTTTAGCTAGTGCTATGACCATCCACCCAAGCTGGAATCATGAACTCTATCCTCCTTATCCACTGGGAGGTCAGTTCTGCCCTAGAACTGTTACCGAATAGAGTTGCCCGGGTTCTGGCCTGTCGAACAAAGAATTGAACAAAATGCACAAAGTAACAAAAGAATGAAGCAACCAAAGCCAAAGCAACAGAAGAACGAAGTAATGAAAGCACATATGTATTGAAGACAATTCACTGAATGGGAGTGGGCTCCAGCAAGCCGCACAAGAGCCTCTCCAATTAGGATTTTTATAAAGCCAAAAGAACTTGGTAACACCCCTAGGAGCCCTTTAGAGACCTCCAATTGGTTACACCCTATGAAGGATTGGCCTGTAACCAATCAAAGGCTGAAGTGGAAACATCTGCCTTGTCACAGGATTGAAGATATGGCCTGTACACTGCTCAGTCTTGCCTAGAACTGGCTGCATCTGCTGTTCCTTTGCTTATGCCCCAACCCTTGGCTACCCTAATTCCCTATTCTCTTGGCTCAGAACTATCTTCTGATCTGTCCACATCTTTTACTCCTTTGTCGTGTTTTGGTTGGACTCTAGCAACAATCTACTGAATGATTTCCTTGCTCCATGTTTCTCTGATTTCTAACCCACTCTCCTTCTATACAGTTTCCAAAGAAACGATTATGATCACATCCCTTTTGTTTGTAAAGACATCCAAATCCCTCAATATGAATTCAAAACCCTAATTAATCTCTTTTCAGAATACTTATTCATCTTTATTTTTACCATACTCCTTGTCCAATTCCAACCTAATATTATGAGCTTTATGTCATTCTTCAAACATATCACGCCATTTAAGTCTCTATGTCATTAGCTTTCTTTCTTCTTTTTTTTTTTTTTTTAATGAGACAGAGTCTCACTGTGTTGCTCAGGCTGGAGTACAGTGGTGTCATCTTGACCCACTGCAATCTCCACCTCCCGGGTTCAAGCAATCCTCCTGCCTCAGCCTCCCAAGTTGCTGGGACTACAGAAGTCTGCCACCACGCCTGGCTAATTTTTATATTGTTAGTAGAGACGGGGTTTCAACATGTTGGCCATGCTGGTCTCAAACTCCTGACCTCAGGTGATCCACCTGCCTCAGCCTCCCAAAGTGCTGGAATTATAGACATGAGCCACTGCACCCAACCGAGCTACTGTGCCCGGCAGCTATGTCATTAGATTTTGATTTTTGTTGTTGTTGGTTTGTTTGTTTTGTTTGTTTGTTTGTTTGTTTGTTTGTTTTGAGACAGAGTTTCGCTCTTGTTGCCCAGGCTCGAGTGCAATGGCACAATCTCGGCTCACTGCAACCTCCACCTCCCGGGTTCAAGCGATTCTCCTGCCTCAGCCTCTCAAGTCGTTGGGATTACAGGCATGCACCACCACACCCGGCTAATTTTGTATTTTTAGTAGAGACAGGGTTTCTGCATGTTGGTCAAGCTGGTCTCAAACTCCCGACCTCAGATGATCTGCCTGCCTTGACCTCCCAAAGTGCTGGGGTTATGGGCATGAACCACCGCAACCAGCCTCGATTTGTGTATAGATAATGAAAAAAGTTACCTGTGTCTCATACAAGATACAAATTTAAATTTCTCTTACATAAAAAAAGTCAAGAATGAGGCAGTCCAACGATAGTGTGGCAGCCCCACAGGGGGGTGTCAAGGCCCCAGACTCCTATATCCCTGTTTTACCACCCCCAGCACATGACTTAAGTACACCCCGTAACTTAAGTACACCTCATAATTCAAGGTGGCTTCTCGAATTTCAGCCATCACATTTGAGTTCCAGGCTGAAAGCAAAAAGAATAAAAATATTCATTCCTTCCCCTTTAAGAAGACTTCTTGAAAGTCTCACATATTGACTCACATCTCACTGGCCAGAAATTAGTCACATTATGATTAGTCAGAATGTAGATTTTTAACTGGGTATGCTGCCTGCCCCTCTTCCCCCAAAATAGAGTTTTCGATAGAAAGAAGTCTTACTCACAGTTTTAAGGGCCAGCTCAAATGCTTTCATGCTTTTCTAACTTTTCCATGCAGAGGAGGTTCCCCTCATGCTTATCAAACATTTAGTTTTCATTATCGATGGATAAATGGATGGATGGATGGATGGATGGATGGACGGATGGATGGCTAGATAGGTAGATAGATAGATGATAGATAATCAATAGTCAATGGATAAATTCAGGTACAAACACACACACATACACACACACATACACGCACACATATATATGTAAACACTTATGTTTTCCTTATCAAAGGAGCTCCTTATAAATAGAGATCACGGTTTACTCAACTTTTTATCTTGGCACTAAGCATGGAGTAGGCCTTCATAAACGTTTGTTGAATAAATGCATTGATGCTTAAATAAATAAACCAGCCAGGCGCGGTGGCTCAAACCTGTAAACTCAGCACTTTGGGAGGCCGAGGTGGGTGGATCACCAGATCAGGAGTTCAAGGTCAGCCTGGCCAAGATGGTGAAACCCCTTCTCTACTAAAACTACAAAAATTAGCCAGGGGTGGTGGCAGGCGCCTGTAATCCCAGCTACTATGAACGCTGAGGCAGAATAGTTTGAACCTGGGCGGCAGAGGTTGCAGTGAGATGAGATCACACCACTGTACTCCAGCCTGGGTGATAGAGTAAGACACTGTCTCAATAAACAAACAAACAAACAAACTATGGCTTTTGAGATCCTTTAACGAATTGCACTTTATGACCATGACAAAATTTGGGCCTTATTTTTGTGTTAGTGGTGAAGACCTTGTTAACCCAAAATATCAGAGACAGGTCTCAGGCAATTTAGGAAGTTTATTTTGCCAAAGTTAAGGATGCACGCCGGTGACACACCCTCAAGAGATCCTAATGACATGTGCCCAAGGTGGTCAGGGCCCAGCTTGCTTTTATACATTTTAGGGAGACACGAGACATCAATCAATATATGTAAGATGTACATTGGTTCTGTCTGGAAAGGTGGGACAACTTGAAGTGGGTGAGGGGTTTCCAGGTCATAGATAGGTGAGAGACAGATTGTTGTATTCTTTTGAGTTTCTCATTAGCCTTTCAGGCAATCAGACATGCATTTATCTCAGTGAGCAGAAGGATGACTGAATAGAATGGGAGGCAGGTTTGCCTTAAGCGGTTCCCAGCTTGATTTTTCCCTTTAGTGTAGTGATTTTGCTGTCCCAAGATTTATTTTCCTTTCACAACCTGAAATGGGCTAAACCCTCCAGTCAGTGTCTCTGCAGGATGTTGTTCTGGTGGTTCCCTGCTTTAACGTCACCAAAGGGGTGACTGAGTCCAAAATTCAGCCCTTGCTCTACGCTACATGTCCTGTTCCTTGGAGAGGCGTTGCATCGGCCTGGAGAGAACACTTTTTTTATTTGCCCAGAGTCATTTGCAGCACTTTCTTGCGGTGGTATTTAAGAGGCTGCTGAGGTTCTTAACCAGGGAGTGATGGTCTGCCTGACTGAACAGTGGGCTACAGAGCTGCAGGAAAGCACAGAAAATGCAGACAGCACACTGACCTTCAGAAGCAGGAGGCTTAGTTGATTATCCCACCTTTTTCTCTCTTTTTTCCTTTTGCCTTCACTTACACACCCCTTTATTGACATTTCAACTTCCAGAACACAGAGCCTCCTAAACATTAAAGAACTGGAGTTTAGGCTAGGCATGGTGGCTCACGCCTGTAATCCCAGCACTTTGGGAGGCCGTGGCAGGTGGATCGCTTGAGGTCAGGAGTTCAAGACCAGCCTGGCCAACATGGCAAAACCCTGTCTCTACTAAAATACAAACATTAGCTGGGTGTGGTGGCAGGTGCTTGTAATCCCAGCAACTTGGGAGCCTGAGGCGGGAGAATCATTTGAACCTGGGAGGCAGAGGTTGCAGTGAGCCTGGATCATGTGATTGCACTTCAGCCTGGATGACAGAGCAAGACTCTGTCTCAAAAAATAAAAAGAAAAAAAGAACTGGGGTTTATAATCTTCATTTGGAGAAGCCAGAAATTTAAGTCAAAAAGGAATGCATCTGAAGACACATGGAGCAACTGAACTTAGACTGCAAATGATTCCTTACAGAACTGATACTTAACTCAGGGGCATAGAGGACAGCTGGAGAACTTGGGGACAGAGAGGCAAATGCAGAGGAATGGAGGGTCTCATGCAGTGGCATGTTGTTCAGCCTGCACGGGCTTTCTGCATTACTCTGTGCCTGTGTGGGTGACATTCACACCACTGTGGGTCCTGTTGTATTAGTGGGATTGTCGAGTCCTGTGGGCTCCTGATCCCAGAAAGCTGCCCCCTCCAGTAAGGGTATCGTGTGTATCCTATGAGCTATGATGCTTGGGATTGTTTCCCATCAACACCTGAAGAGCTTCCACAGCCATTCCCTGGGCCCTGAATGTGCAAAATGTGACAATCAGAGTTATTTATTACCAGCACCTTCCTCTCCAGGCGGCGGATCAATTTTCTTTTTCTCCAGATGGCTGTCATAGGCCAGCCAAAGAGAGGACGGGGCTGGCCATCTGCTTCCTGTTGCCTTTTCAAGCTGGCTAGCCACTCAGTGAGGCTGGCAAAGCCCAAGGCACCAGCTGTCAGTCTAGGCTGCCCCTGCTTGGCCTTGCACCTTGTCACACTAGGCTGCCCCTGCTTGGCCTTGCACCTTGTCACACTAGGCACCGTAGCACAGGGGCCATGCTGAAATCAGTGTTTGACACTCACAAGGCGGGATGCTTTCCTTCCAAACCAGGCCAGCCAGCTTCTCTGATGGCAAACAAAAAAGATGCCTGCTCTGGAACTTCCTCTAAGAATGAGCCTCCACTGACTTAATATTTGACTAACGGGGAAGACTCTGGGGAGGGGAAAGGCAATGCTTGTGGTCAACAGACAGAACAGAATGTGACATAATTCCAAATTCCATACAAGTAAAATGATTTAATCAGAATTTCCAATTCACCCTCCCATTGTGGTGTTTTTTTCTATTCTTTCTAATTGTATATTTATTTACAATGACAAATTAACTACGTTCATATTGAAGAAAATCTGTAAAGTGTAGCTGGAAATTTTTTAAAAAATCACCTGTAATTCCATTACCCATAGAGATAACTGCTATTGATTTTTTTTCAAATGTCTCTTCAGTCTTTTTTACCTCCTAAAAAAGTTGAGATCACACTATTTTGATTTTGTGGCTTAATATGGCAATACAAAATATTTTAAGCTTTAGTAAATAAAAATAATAAGTTTCTATAAAATGTTTTTGATGACTAATATTACAATGCATGGTATCTTAATTCACTTAACTATTTGCTAATTGTTGGACATTAAGGTTTTTTTTTTTTTACAACTTTTTACTATTTTACGTAATTCTATAATGAACATCTGTGCATAAAACTTATTTAGGTTATGTCCTTAGAGTCATTTTCTTAATGTAGAATGACTGCGCAGATTTTAAAAACAATTTACTATTTTGCCAAATTGTTCAAAAAAAAACTCAGGAGTGCCAATTTCATAGTTCCTTCAACAGTGAGTCCTTCCTTCCTCTCTCAATCCCTCCCTCCCTTCCTCCATCCTTTCTTCCTTCCTTTTTTCCCTTCGTCCTTCCTCTCTCCCTTCTTATCTTTTCTTTTTGAAATTTCTGTGGATTTGATGCATTTTCCCATCTCAAAAGCACAAAAGCTAAAGGGTACATGTAGGGATAGGCACTAAGCCGGGTACCCTATACTAGACATTTGTTTCTGCCAAGTTCCAAGCAATGGATCCAGGAGTATAATCTGAGCACTGACTCAGCAGTAGGGATGTGTGATGATGAATCTCTGTGTTCCTGAAAGGGATCCACTGTGCTCAGAGCCCCAGAGTGTGCTCCCCTTTGAATAATGCTCATCTCCATTAACCAGCTCTGTGGGGAGTCACTGATGGCCCTGGGTCTTCAATGGCTTCTTCCGGAGGCCAGGTGGTCCCACCTACAGAGAACAGCACAAGTGCTCCACAGAGTGGTGAGGCTGCAAGCGCCAAGTTAGGTATGGTGGCTGGCTCTCAGAATAGAGCTTCAGCAGGAGAGCCTGGAGTCCTGCTAGCAGGCTGGGCTGCTTCCACAGGCCCTGTGGTGAGAGGCCAGCACACCGCCTCCCATGCATTTGAGTTAGTGGTCTGAAGCACCCAGTGGTGGTGATGTATAATCATGTTATACCCTTGTTATACTATCCATCACAGCCTCAGTTCTTTTTCTTTAGTTGTACCATTGCTGAGCCCTCACAGTTTCCCACTGATTAGCATAGCTTTTCCACCAATAACCCTGTCTCCCCTTCCTCTTTGACAAATCAAATCATGCCAAATTCTCAGGCTACCTCCAATCTCACTCCTTCAGGTAATGTATTCCAGTATTTCTGGACTGCATTTGTTTCTCTCTTTTCTATATTTATGTAGTTTAAAAATTATTATTGATAAAAAACATTTTGGTATTTGATCACTTACCACATTTTATTTTCTCCAAATTTGTCTATATAGGCAAATCTTGTGGCCTCAACAATGTCACAGTTTTTAAAAAGAGAGATTTGAGTCTTTGTATTATAACTCGAGTCTATATCTTTCCCTTGAGTTCCAGACTCATGACAAACTATCTAGTTGATATCACTCCATGGGCATCACACAACTCAAATTTTGACCTACTCAAACTTGGATCTGTTACGGTATTCCCTATTCAGACTGACATCCTTATTACGTCCCTACATCTCCACCAATTAGTAATCTAAAATTTATATTTATTAGATCTGTCCTGATCTAACTGGTCCATTCATATCCATTTTGGATCCCATCCAGTTCTACTATACTACAACTAAAGTGACCTTGAAAAAAATCTAAATTTGATCATGTCATGTTCTACTCCCCTACACAGCCTATTTTAAATTTGTTAATGGCTTCTCTTCTTCTTTTGAAAAAATTTTATTGTGATAAAATATATATAACATAAAACTTCTCATTTTAACAATTTTTAAGTGTATAATACAGTGGCATTAAGTACATTTATATTGTGCAGCTTTCACCACTATCTATTTCCAAAACGTTTTCATTATCCCAAACAGGAGCTCTATAAACATTAAGCAATATCTTCTTATTTCCCCCTCCTCCCCATCCCCTGCTAACCTCTAGTCTATTCTCTGTCTCTGTTAATCTGCGTATTCTGGGTTTTGTATTTAAATCATATATTTGTCCTTTTTTTTTGGTCTGGCTTCTTTCCCTTAGAATAATGTTTCCAAAGTTTATCTATGTTGTAACATGTATTAGAACTTCATTTCTTTTTATGTCTGAATACTATTTCATTACATGAACACACCACATTTTACTTCTCTTTTATTTAATATTAAAAAGCAAACTTTTTTTTTTTTTTAAGACAGAATTTCACTCTTGTCTCTCAGGCTGGAATACAATGGTGTGATCACGGCTCACTGCAACCTCCACCTCTTGGGTTCAAGTGATTCTCCTGTCTCAGCCTCCCCGTAGCTGGGATTACAGGCAGCCACCACCATGCCTGGCTACTTTTTGTATTTTATTTATTTATTTATTTATTTTTGAGATGGAGTCTCGCTCTGTCGCCCAGGCTGGAGTGCAGTGACCGGATCTCAGCTCACTGCAAGCTCCGCCTCCCGGGTTCACGCCATTCTCCTGCCTCAGCCTCCCGAGTAGCTGGGACTAGGTTAGCTGGGACTATAGGCACCCGCCACCTCGCCCTGGTTTTTTTTTTGTTGTTGTTGTTGTTTTGTTTTTTTTAGTAGAGACGGAGTTTCACCCTGTTAGCCAGGATGGTCTCTATCTCCTGACCTC
This sequence comes from Piliocolobus tephrosceles, assembly GCF_002776525.5. Taxonomy (NCBI): domain Eukaryota; kingdom Metazoa; phylum Chordata; class Mammalia; order Primates; family Cercopithecidae; genus Piliocolobus; species Piliocolobus tephrosceles. The sequence continues at coordinate 1,965,505 of NW_022300975.1, forward strand.
GTGATCCGCCCGTCTCGGCCTCCCAAAGTGCTGGGATTACAGGCTTCAGCCACCGCGCCCCGCCTAATTTTTGTATTTTTAGTAGAGATGGAATTTCACCATGTTGGCCAAACTGGTCTCAAAACTCCTTACCTCAGGCGATCCGTCCACCTTGGCCTCCCACCTTGGCCTCCCAAAGTGCTGAGATTACTGGTGTGAGCCACCGCGCCTGGCTGCAAACTTCTTAATTTGGCCTGTAAGGTTCTGCATGGTCTGGCCCCTTCACCTCTCATTCCCAGCATCCTCTGCTCCCTGAGCACTCGCTCTCTTCTTTGGAGTCTTCATACTTGCATGGGTTCTTCCTGCATCAATGCCTTGACACAGGCTATTTTAATTGCCAGTGACCCTCTCCCCTCCTGCATTTCACCCCTTAACTCTTTCAGCCCTTCAGATCCTCACTTAAGTGTTTTTTTCTCAAGAAAGCCTTTTCTGACCTCCCTGAGTTCATGCTCCTATTAAAGGATTTCAAAACAACACATATTTATACTTAGTTGTTCTTATAAAAGTTCACACTGACATGTATTTGTCTTCTCCAGAAGATTTTAAGTTACACGCAGACAGGGTTTAAGATTTGGCATTTTGTTTTGTCTTGATTTGTTTTTTAGAGACAGGATCTCATTATGTTGCCCACACTGGAGTGTAGAGGCTATTTACAAGCATGATCATAGTCCACTGCAGCCTCAAACTCCTGGACTCAAGTAATCCTCATGCCTCAGCTTCCTGAGTAGCTGAGACTACAGACTTACATGACCACGCCTGGCCAGTGAAGGATTAATGGTGAGTGGCACTTGGTGGATGCTCAACAAAGGTTTATTAAAGGTGTAGAGACTGTTCATAGAAATATATTTTTTCTATATATCCATCATAGATCTTATAATAGTCCTTGGCACTTATAGATTCATTAAAATGTGTTCACCTCAAGCTTCAAATTAGCCAAGTTCCATTTTATGCTGAAATAACAGGATGTTGAATTTCAAAAGAAGAAAAAACACAAAGTTTTAGAATGTAAGAGGCAATAATAACCCTAAAATCTTTAGAGACAGTTGTGACTTCATATCTGCTGTGTGAAATATCCTGTGTAGTGATTAAGACCATGTGTTCCTCAAGAGGTTAAATACCAAGTTACTGTATGACCCAGCAATTCCATTCCTAGTTTATACCCCAAAGCAATGAAAGCCTGTACATGAATGTTCACAGAAGCATTATTTATAACAGAAAAAGGTGAAAGCAATGCAAATGCTCTTCAACTGATGAATGGGTAAATAAAATGTGGTGTATCCAGACAACCAAATATGATTTGATAAAAAAGAAATGGAGTGCTGATACATGCTACGACATGGATGAATCAAAGACCACATATTGTATAATTCCATTCATCTGAAAGGTTCAGAAGAGCTAATTCAATAGGGATAGAAAGCAGATTAGTTGTTTCTTGAGTTTGGGGAACTGAAGAAAAATGGGGAGTGATTGACAATGGGTATGGAGCTTATTTTGGAGTGATGAAAATGTTCTAAAATCATAATGATGGTCGCACAACTTCACAAATATGCTAAAATAATTAAATTATACACTTAAAAATGCATTTTATAGTGTATAAATTATATCTTGACAGGATTTAGAAAAAAAAATTGATGATGAACTCCAAAGCCAGATTGTCTGGGTTCATCTCAAGACCCCTTCATTTGCTAATTACATGGCCATGAGCAGGTTACTCAGTCTCGCTGCCTTTCAGATAATAATGATGCCTACTCAGTAAAGTTATGGTGAGAATTAAACTCGTCAATATGCATAAAAGGTTTAGGTCACCATTTAACAAAAAGTTCAATAAATATAAACTGTTATTAATGTTGTTTTCTTGTTCTAGAGGAATTCATCTACAGGTTCCCAGATCTTCCAACACATGTATCTGTTTTGACCTACAGTGCCTTGGGGAATGGTTCATATGCTAGTGATCACTTTTCTATAGTTTATCATGTTGATAGACAGTCTACTGTTCTCCCCTCTCTTAGCAGAAATTTCTCCTTTCTTCTGATTTTAATCTATAAAATAGATTTCTCCTGTTGCTACTACCCTCATCTACTAAGGTGTAGACCACTGGAGGAAATTTCTCTTTTCTCAAGGCTGGTTCTCTTTACACAGGAGTGACCAGCAACCCAAGTGATGGGTATCCAGAGATAACCCTAAGGGCTGAATCATGTGCATGGGAAGAAAGGATGGCCAGCAATTAGGAAACTGCTGTCTAATTATGAAATAAGTATCCCTGAGTCAGAGTATGTTCCACCTGCATCCAACCTTTGCTAGTCTCTTGGCCATCCATGACAAGTTGGGTAAAGACTGAATAAACTTAGATGAAGATCCATTATTATGCCCATGATGCTATCAGCTAGACATTTTCAGACATAAAACTCTCTCTTTAGAACTTACTTATTACAAGATGCAATCTGTCAAATTCACATTCTTGTACTATTTAAACCTTCTTTTTTGTGGGAAACATTTAAGCTTGATCACAATTCTTAACAAACACCCCCGGATTCAATTCTTCTGTTGTAAACGTAGATTGTCTTGTTTATCCTTTTTGTTGTTGTTGTTCTGGTCATATGCTCTTTCCTTTTTTCTTTCATTCAGTGAATGAATATTAATTGAGTGCTTCTTACATGCCAGGTCCTGTTTTAAGACAAATTCCTTGCCAGTTTGAAGTTTACATACTAGTTGGGAGAAGTCAGGGAGTAAGTATAGGCTGGGCATGGTGGCTCACGCCTGTAATCCCAGAACTTTGGGAGGCTGAGGCAGGTGGATCACCTGAGGTCAGGATTTCGAGGCCAGCCTGGTGAACATGGTGAAACCCCCATCTCTACTGAAAATATAAATATTATCTGGGCATGGTGGTTGGTGCCTGTAATCCCATCTATTCAGGAGGCTGAGGTGGGAGAATTGCTTGAACCTGGGAGGCAGAGGTTGCAGCGAGCCGAGATCACACCGCTGCACTCCAATCTGGGCAACAGAACAAGACTCTTTCTCAAAAAAAAAAAGAAAAAGAAAAGAGTAAATACATAAGCAAGTGTATTGGTGTTCTGTCAAATGGAAATAAGTGCTATGGGGGGAAAAAAACTAAAACAAGCCAGGAGGATTGGGAGTGCTGGTGCATATTATTTAATACACAAATTTCAGGAAAGGACTCATGGATAAGGTGACATTTGAGCAGAGACGTAGAGGAAGCGAGGGAGGCAGCCTCTTGGGTACTTGATGAGAGAGAGGCTGAGTTGGGGGTGTACTTGGTATGTTTGAAGAGCAGCAAGGAGGTTGCTGTGGCTAGAGCCCACTAAGCAAGCTGGAGAGAGAGGTAGAAGAGGAAGTTGGAGAACTAACAGAACCAGATCATACAGGGCCTTGAAGGAAACTGTGTAAAGGTTAGATTTTACTCTAAAGGGAAGGAAACCATGAGATAATTCTGAAGAGTGTATTCAGACAATCTAACTTAGTTTTTTTTTTTTTTTTTTCCCCGAGTCTCACTCTCGTCGCCCAGGCTGGAGTGCAATGGCGTGATCTTGGCTCAGTGAAACCTCTGCCTCCTGGGTTCATGCAGTCCTCCCACCTCAGCCTTTTGAATAGATGGGATTACAGGCACCCGCCACCATACCCGAATAATTTTGTATTTTTAGCAGAGACGGGGTTTCATCATGTTGGCCAGGCTGGTCTCGAATTCCTGACCTCAGGTGATCTGCCCACCTCAGCCTCCCAACGTGCTAGGATCACAGGCATGAGCCACTGCGCCCAGCCAATCTAACTTCGATTTTTCAAAGGCTCTTTACAGCTATTTTTTTGAGAGGGAGACAAGGGTGGGAATCAAGGAGCCCAGTTAGGGCACTGTTTTTGTAATCCTGGAACATCCCAATTTTAATAACGGTGTAGGTGACAGAAAGTACTTAGGTTCCGGATATGTTTGGAGTGGAAAGCTAGCAGAATTTGCTGATAGATTCGAAGTGCAACATGTGAGAAACAGGAGTCAAGAATGACTTAAATGAAAATTAAAACAAAACTACCAAACTACGTCTCTATTTCCAGAGTGGCTGTATCATTTTGCATGTGCACCAGCAACGTATGAATGATCCACTTTCTTCACATTCTTGCCAGCATTTGTTGTTATCACTATTTTTTATTTTAGCTATTCTGAGAGGTATGCAGTAACATTTCATTGTGGTTTTAATTTGCATTTTCCTAAGACAAGAAAGTAGAGTAAACAAACAGCAAGAAAAAAGAATGACTGAACCAATTATTCTTTTCGGGTTGATGAAAATCTTCTGCAATCAGATAGTGGGGATGGTTGCACAAAACTCACTGAATTGTATACTCAAAAAGAGTGAATTTTGTGGCATGTGAATTTTATCTCAATTAAAAAGTAATGAATACTGCACTGTCTTTGTTTTGAGGAGCTGGAAAAACCTATTGGCAATTACCAATGTGGGAAAAATGGGTGGCAGGAAGCAGGTTTTTGCAGAATGGGAGAAGAGAACAGGAACAGTGAGTATATTAATTTTGAGATGCCTAACAGATATCCATGTGAAAATGTTTAGTGTGAGTTTGATATAGGAGTCCAAAAATCCAGAGAAATCTCCAATTTGGAGACAGAAATTTAGACATTGTCAGAATACAGATAATGTTTAAAGTTACAGGCCAGGCTAAAAGTCACCTAAGAGAGAGAATGTAAATAGAGAAGAGAAGCACTTAGCTTGAGCACGGCAACATTTAGTGGTCAGAAAGATTTGAAAATCAGCAAAAAAGACTGAAAAGGAGGAGCCAGTGAGGTGAGAAGAGAACTAGATGTCCCAAATATCAAGTAAAGAACATATTTTATGAAGCAGAAGAGGCCAGTTCTGCCTACTGCTGCTGATGAGTCAAGTAAAATACGAATCAAGAACTGACCATTGGATCTTACAAATTGTTGATCATGACAAGAACTGTTTTGGTGGTATTGGGGGCAAAAAAAATTTGAGGGTTTATGAATAAATGGGAGGTGAGGATGAAAATTAATGGGCGCAGAGAAACAGCAGAGGAAGAGGGAGAAGAATGTGAGACCAAGAGAGGGTTCTTTTCTTTTGAGGTGGGAGAAATATAGCACGTTTATAGGCTGATGAGAAACAAGTAGAAGGAGTGAAAAATTGATGATGCAGAAGAGAGAGGAGAGAATGGCTGTAGTGATTTTTGGTTTTTTTTTTATAGCGATATTCTTGAATACAGGTAAAGAGGATGGAATCCAGTGATAAGTGGAGGGCTGTCCTCAGATAGGAGTCCAGGTAGTTTATATCTTGAATAACTGGAGGAATGTGAGTATATAGGAGCATGGGTACAAGTAGGATAGGAGATATGATTGGGAGTATGTAGCTTTTTCTTATCATTTTTAGTTTTTAAGGGAAATAGGAACCAAAGCCACTGGCCAAGAATGAGGGTGGAGGAGGAGATACTGAAAGTTTGTCAAAGGAGAAGATATTAAATGCTTACCTAGAGAAATGAAAGAAGGAGATTCTGGAAATGTAGTGGACTGTCCTTGGCAGTGCCATGAGCCCATGTGAGAGATTACTGGTCATGAATTTAAAGTGAGATTTGTCAGTATAGCTGTGTTTTGCTTTTTTCCCCAACCACAGCACAGGTGCAGGCACAGAGTAGACAGGGAGCTGGAGTAATCAGAACTGAGAATTTCTTTTTCAGATAAGTTAGAGAAAGAAAGTGTGTGTTGGGAGGGACTTGTAGGTGTCTACAAGGAAGTGTTACAACAATGGACTATGACCTCTAAGACCCGTAAAGATGGAAGAAAGGACCTGAGTGGAGTGAAGAACAGTGAATCAGGATGAAGGCACTGGATTGTAGAACAAGGTGGGGTCCAAGAACTTTTGGAATTGGAGTGCTAGAGGCAGTGAGTCAGAAAAACAAGAGAAGCACAAGTTTGCAGTGTATAATAGCACACTAACTCTGCTTCATCCAAAGATGTTTAAATCCAGCAGTATAGAATGGCTTAGTAAAAACTCAAGGCGTGTTAAAATATAATTCACATGAACTCAAGTGGTGATAGTAAAAGGTGTGAATAAAAAAATCCTTTCACACATTTTATAAAAACAGGTAACAACAATTGAATGTTTGTTAACATTGCTCTGGGGCAAGAAAAGAGCAGTCGTCTGTTTATGACTAAAATTGTCAGTGCTTAAAATGTTCCAAGAGTCAATATTTAACTAACAATTGCCACACTCATTTCACAGATGCCACATATGAGAGAATTAAGTATAGAACGAAGAACTAATGAACCCCTGTTTAGGAAAACATGGGAATTAATACACACATCCACACCCAACCAACCACACACACGTGCACACCCTGGTAATCAAAATGTAAACTGAAGATATTAAGAAGATTGAAGAGCAGTCACTAAAAATATGCTTGTGCCAGAGTATCTAAAGAATGCAGCTTACATAGAGCACAGGACTTTCCTGTGGTTTAAATCTTGAGTACAATAAAATGTTTGACACCCAGTAAGTATAAAACCAATATTTGTTTGATCGAATTAAATGAATGAATAAATAAATGAATGATGATTAGTCATCTCTCTATCATGACATTCATGTATAACAAAATCTTTTCCATTTTGTCCCATGCGTGTTCAGTTTCTGGTTGGTAATTGGCAATAATGGAATGACTGTCCAGAGTAAAGACGCCTCTCTTTGTCCTTGTGCCACAATTTCCCAGCCAGGCAGTGCTCGCAGTTCACTGGACTGATCATTTTCTTTCACACTCTGTGCCTTTGCAAATATTATTCTCTTGTCTGAAAATTGCCTGCTGCCAACCCTTCATTATCATCCCCACTAACTCTCACCCACCCTCCCCAGCGTGTTGACTTACAAATTCCTTCTTTTTTTCTTAGCTGCAACTCAAGCAACACCTCCTCTGGGAAGCCTTTCCAACTCTGCCTTAATCTTTTTTGGCCCTAGTTTTTGCACCTCTCCAGATTCACTAGGCTTTATCTGCTTTCTGGGTCACTTGTTCAGTGAAGAACCCCTACCCCACCATCACCACAACTCTTAACCCTACCACCCTTCTTAGCCCTTTCCAGATGAGGGCTGTACTCTAGCACGGCTCCTTCATACTCACCATGATGGGACTGCAAAGACTTTGGCGCCTGGGTCCTGAACCCACTGGGCCCCTGAAGTTCAGCTGCCTGCAGCATTCCCAGAGTCTGAGGAAGCACCATGTAGTGAGGTCTGGGCTCTGACTTCCCTGATCCTGGAGCCAGCATTCAATCTGTAAATGTAAAGGATGGAATTGTTTTTACCAATGAGAAACAGGTAGATTCTTTTTTTTTTTTTTTTTTGAGGCGGGGTCTGGCTCTGTTGCCCAGGCTGGAGTGCAGTGGCCGGATCTCAGCTCACTGCAAGCTCCGCCTCCCAGGTTCACGCCATTCTCCTGCCTCAGCCTCCCGGGTAGCTGGGACCACAGGCGCCCGCCACCTCGCCCGGCTAACAGGTAGATTCTTATGCCTTTCTTCCCGTGCTCTATCCCCAGCCTTTACAGACTGTTCTGAAGCACACAGATTTCTACTTAGAGACTGTTCTGAAGCACATAGATTTCTACACGACTGACTGGAGACATCTAGTATGATCAAGACCTCAGCTATGTTTTGTAATCAATGTGCCACCTTTGCTTCTCCCTCTACTCTCATTCTTGCTGCTCAATAAACATTGGAACTCTGCTCCAGGTTCTCATTTCTAGCAAGTGTAGAAATCCTCTATAATCTCCTAGCAACACAGGCATACCCCTACCTTAGCTGAAATAACCTGCATCATGATTGTTAGTTTACTTTAACAGAGATTCTTGAGTGCAGAGGAACTTTTTTTCAGTGGTCTCATTACTTAGCACCATGTTGGGAACATAGTGACTCAATCAACAGTTTTTAATTAATTAATGGCTTTAACATTAAAATAATTATGGAACACATTTAAAACAAAAAGAGCTCTTAGACATTTTTGCTGTAACTCTCTGTATGATATGGAGAAACAGCCTGAGGCCAGCAGAATTAAGGTACTTTCCAGAATCACGAAGCTATTGAGTAGCCAGACTGGAGATAGCATATTGGTTTCCTGATCACACAGCCCTATTCTCTTTTTGAAAACTGTTATTTCCATTTATGTGAGTGGAAAACAACATCAGGATGAATCTGGCAACCCCCTGGGAACTGTGTTCCTCCAGGCCATCTTTAAGCTTTTAGATTAAAATATAAAATTGGGTAACACTAACAATAGAAGACAGTGTTCCTTTGCCTCTGTCCCCATCCTCCTCAAAGTCCCTGCTGCCTTTTTTCCAGGATGTCTCCAGGTGGTGTCTCACAGGTGATTGCAAACACAGTCCTGCCAACTCCCATATGGCACCTATCATGACATTCCTTTTCTTCTTCAATTTCTAGCTCAATGCCCACAGCCAGAGCTTCCGAGGCTGCCTGTCCACAGGTGTGGCACATCTGCAGAGCCCTAGGTGGCTCCTGCTGCTGCTCACCCTACCAGCCCTGACTGCTAATGCCTGCCCAGGGCCCTGTTTCCTTCCCTAGTATTCCCGTGGGCTGGTTAGCTTGTTACTCAAGAGCCACCGTGTGGAGTCCATGCTCCTATAGTATCCTAAAATGAGGAAACTGCCCTTCATCACCCCAACTCTAGCTTGTTCCAAAACATGGAGCACAGAACATTGCTGCCTGCAGCCCCTGGAGTGGCACAGGATTATCTATTTATTTCTTCTTTAATCACAGCTGGAGGCCTCAGATATGAATATTCAGGGTTGGTGAAATAACAATTAGACTGAGTGTCATAATTGTGGCACAAGGAGGAGGGAACGACAGCATACCAAGCCTTCATGACATGCTCCCCAGATACCAACATAAGACTCGAAATTCTAGAGCAGGGGTCAGCTCATGGTCTGCTTTTCTTTGGCCGGTGAGCTAAGAGTGGTTTTTATATCTTTAAATTGTGAAAACAAAACAAAAATCAAAGAAGATGCCAGAGACCTATGTGACATGCAAGCCTAGAATACTTACTATCAAATTCTTTAGAAAAAGAGCTTGTGTACCCTTGTCGTAGAGGGCAAACAAAATGCCTCTGTTGGAAATGTGACAATGCATAATACAAACCATGTAATTGTAAATTATAAATGAGTTCCATTTGCTTTGCACCTGTATTAAAACCTTGAGCTTTTCATCATGATGGGCACCAAGAGCACAGAGAAGTGTGTGCACTTTCTTGATGACTTGTCACTTCCGTATCAGACAGCGGTTCTGCCTCCAGCCATCATGGCCTTGTGCCACCTGCAGTCTTAGTGCCTGACCCTGCACCAGAGAAGGAGTCCATCCTCTCACATCTGTCCCATTATTCTAAACAATTGGGAGCACTTCATATATATATATATTATTATACTCTAAGTTCTAGGATACATGTGCACAATGTGCAAGTTTGTTACATATGTATCCATGTGCCATGTTGGTGTGCTGCACCCATTAACTCGTCATCTACATTAGGTATATCTCCTAATGCTATCCCTACTCCCCCTCCCCCCCCCACAATAGGACCCGGCACAAGGAGGGAAGGACAGCATACCAAGCCTTCATGACATGCTCCCCAGATACCAATGTGATGTTCCCCTTCCTGGGGAGCACTTCATATTAGCCTTCCTTTAGGACAAGGAGCGCCCTCCTCCCAGAATACAGATCCACAGACTTGTCTATAAATAGACTCTTGGGAGTTTTGGGCCACCAGTTCTGCAGCTATGCCAAGAAATGAGTGAACCTTAAGATGAACACAGCTCAGACTCAAACTGAGGCCCCCACCACACATAAAATTCAATTTGATTTCTGATTAACTTTATATTGATTTGGTTTGGAACAAACCAAAAGTATAAATATTTGCCTCCTATTCGATGCAAACAGATTTTCTTCCAGCCCTGATGTAAATGTAAATTTCAATAATAATTTCTCAGAAATGGGAGAATGATTATTTTTAGTTGATATTTTCTTTTCCTTTGAAATATAAGTTTCTGTGCCCTTTTCAGCTGGTTATCTTCTAGCTCATCATTGGTAGATAAAGGTTTCATATGCCAAGAAATAATCTAGGGTGCCAGAAATACAACAAAAATTTTACTATGTGCTATTTTTTTTTATTTATTTGAGCTTATCATTCCACTTCTGCTTTCCAAGTATCAATTAATAACAACAACAAAGTAATATCTACTTTTAACTTAGAAGGAAAAAGCAGCTTCAGCATTAATTCAAACTCCTCTTTTTCATTGATACTAGTATTTTATTGATACTAGATTAAACTAATATGAATTATGAAACCATTATCAAAAATATGCTTAAATTTATTTATGTATTCATTTTCCCTTCCCTTTTTTGTAGGTAGAATGGGAAAAGGGGTTTCCACAAAAAGTGGCATTTGATTCCTGTCTGTTCATACCTGTGGAATACTCTTTAATTAGCCAATTTCCTCTCTAAGCCTCAGTTTCTTTTCTTGTACAGCATCAGTTTATTATTTATTGATTCTTTCCACAGACGTTGTGAAGGGAGAATGAGATAATGTCTCCAGAGTGTTTTACGTTTCTTGGATGAAAGGTTCTTTGTAGCATTTAAGGACAAGTTTCCCTGAAGAATATGAGGATTCACCTGAGATGGTACCAGAACTGCTGCTGAGAATGCAGACTGGGAAAATGAACCTGCCTGAGTGGTTGATGACTGTAAACAACCCAAAGCTTTGTATTATTTGATTTTTTGGTTCAGACATCTCTGTAGCTATTCTTCAACCATAAACCTATTTTTTTTTTTTTTTTGCACATGAATCTTTATTCATAATAGCCCTTGGAATCAACCCAAACACCCTCCAAGGAGTAAATGGATAAATAAAACATAGTACATTCACACAATGGGTTACTATTTAGCAATAAAAAGAAACACATATTGGTACAAGCAACATGAATAGATCTCATTATGCTGAGTGGAAGAAGCCAGACACAAGAGGACATACTGTTTGATTCTATTTATGTAAAATTCTAGAGACTCATACTGATCTACATAGTGACAAAAAGCAGGTCGGTGGTTGCCTGTAGCAGGGGATAGAAGACAGGACTGCAGAAGAGCCCAGGAATCTTTTGGTGGCAATGGCAGTGTTGTGATCTTTGTGGCAATAGTAGTTTCATGGTTTATACAACTGTCTTTACTCATCCAGTTGTATACTTTAAGTCAATACAAATTGTATGTAACTTATGTCTCAATAAAATTACTAGGGGGATCTTTTTTGTAAGCTGCTGACTGTTGAATCTGGGGCTAGGAGAAAGGTGTCATTGGCAGCTGAGAAGTTGTGTGGAACCACGTCATCTAAAAAGCATTGAGGAACCCCTGCTTGATGAGCCAGTGGTTTTTTGCTGCTGTTGTTGTTTTTTGTTTGTTTGTTTGTTTTTTATTATACTTTAAGTTCTAGGGTACATGTGCACAACGTGCAGGTTTGTTACATATGTATACATGTGCCATGTTGGTGTGCTGTACCCGTTAACTTGTCATTTACATTAGGTATATCTCCTAATGCTATTCCTCCCCTCTCCCCACTCCCCCGACCCCACGACAGGCCCCAGTGTGTGTTGTTCCTCACCATGTGTACGATGTTCTCTTCATTCAGCTCCCATTTATAAGTGAGAACATGAGGTGCTTGGTTTTCTGTTCATGCATTAGTTCACTGAGGATAATGGCTTCCATCTCCATCCATGTCCCTGCAAAGGACATGATCTTGTACCTTTTTATGGCTGTATAATATTCCATGGTATATGTGTGCCACATTTTCTTTATCCAGTGCTATTATTAATGGGCATTTGGGTTGATTCCATGTCTTTCCTATTATGAGCAGTGCTGCAATGAACATACACGTGCATGTGTCTTTATAATAGAAATACTTATATTCCTTTGGGTGTATATTCAGTAATGGGATTGCTGGGTCAAATGGTATTTCTGTTTCTAGATCTTCAAGGAATCACCACACTGTCTTCCACAATGGTTGAACTAATTTACATTCCCACCAACAGTATAAAAGCATGAGGAGATTTGACTTGCTAGAACCTTGATACCACATATTTAGAATAAAAACATCTGGCAATAACACTACCTGTATCTTCCTGCCAGCTTCTCAGAGACTTACTTTCAACTTTTTCCATTCTGGCCTGTGGTGGAGCTACTCTTATTTAAGCACAATTAAATCTAAATAAATCAAACAGAAGAGAATGAGAATGATAGGATGTTTTCAGAAACAAGTAAGCAAAAAAACCCTACAGTAGAAGTTCTGTGGAATGACTCTCTGGATTAACCAGGGTTCACATTGACATGTAAGATTTTCCAAATGATGCCCATGGCCTGTTGAAAACTCACTACTGTCTAATGTGCTGCCATACTTCTCCCTCCCACTGAGCGGTATGTTTACCAAGATTCTGCTGTGTTTACCCTCAAACTGGATTAGGCTAATCGTACCCGTTATTACAGTGATCTAATTTAATCATATTTTGCCAACACTTATTAACATATAAGTTTGAAAGAAAATTATTCTTTCCAATAAAAATTATGAGCCCTCAGGAAAGGAATATGCAAGTGAATCTCAAAAATAATTACTGTTAGATTCGATGTGAGTGAGGTAGCTAGAAAAGACTGAGGTAAAATCACCAAAATTTGGGGAGAATTTTGTACTCAAATTGAATTCTTGCTCAATTTAGAAAAAACTAAAATGAAATGGTAGAGCTAAATTATAGGTATGTTTTGAGAAAGAAAAATAATACAAAACTCCAATCAATCAAACCATAATTAAAGGAAATACCAGTAAAGGAATAAGAAAAGATATGTCATTAGAGGTAGACAGTGTAATGTGATTGTATCTTAAAAACATTTTGCTGAATGAAAAAGACTAAGAAATTAAATAAGAATTTTAACACAGTCGGAGCAAAATTGCCGAATAGGAACAGCTCCAGCCTCCAGTTCCCAGTGCGAGCGAGAAAGAAGATGGGTGATTTCTGCATTTTCAACTGTGGAACACAGCTCATTGCCAGCAATGGATCAAAGCTGAACAGAGAATGACTTTGACGAGTTGAGAGAAGAAGGCTTTAGTCAATCAAACTTCTCAGAGCTAAAGGAGGAACTACGTACCCAGCACAAAGAAACTAAAAATCTTGAAAAAAGAATGGAAGAATGGATAACTAGAATAATCAATGCAGAGAAGGCCATAAACGAACTGATAGAGATAAAAACCATGACACGAGAAATACGTGACAAATGCACAAGCTTCAGTAACCGACTTGATCAACTGGAAGAAAGAGTATCAATGATTGAAGATCAAATGAATGAAATGAAGCGAGAAGAGAAGTCTAGAGAAAAAAGAGGAAAAAGAAAGGAACAAAGCCTCCAAGAAATATGGGATTATGTGAAAAGACCAAATCTACGTCTGATTGGTGTGCCTCAAAGTGAGGGGGAAAATGGAACCAAGTTGGAAAACGCTCTTCAGGATATCATCCAGGAGAACTTCCCTAACCTAGTAAGGCAGGCCAATATTCAAATTCAGGAAATACAGAGAATGCCACAAAGATACTCCTTGAGAAGAGCAACTCCAAGACACATAATTGTCAGATTCACCAAAGTTGAAATGAAGGAAAAATTGTTAAGGGCAGCCAGAGAGAAAGGTCGGGTTACCCACAAAGGGAAGCCCATCAGACTAACAGCAGATCTCTCGGCAGAAACTCTACAAGCCAGAAGAGAGTAGAGGCCAATATTCAACATTCTTAAAGAAAACAATTTGCAACCCAGAATTTCATATCCAGCCAAACTAAGTTTCATAAGTGAAGAAGAAATAAAATCCTTTACAGACAAGCAAAGGCTTAGAGATTTTGTCACCACCAGGCCTGCCCTACAAGAGACCCTGAAGGAAGCACTAGACATGGAAAGGAACAACCGGTACCAGCCATTGCAAAAACATGCCAAAATGTAAAGACCATCGATGCTAGGAAGAAACCGCATCAACTAACGAGCAAAATAACCAGCTAATATCACAATGACAGGATCAAGTTCACACATCACAATATTAACCTTAAATGTAAATGGACTAAATGGTCCAATTAAAAGACACAGACTGGCAAACTGGATAAAGAGTCAAGACCCATCAGTTTGCTGTATTCAGGAGACCCATCTCACATGCAGAGACACACATAGGCTCAAAATAAAGGGATGGAGGAAGATCTACCAAGCAAATGGAGAACAAAAAAAAGCAGGGGCTGCAATCCTAGTCTCTGATAAAACAGACTTTAAACCATCAAAGATCAAAAGAGACAAAGAAGGCCATTACATAATGGTAAAGGGATCAATTCATCAGGAAGAGCTAACTATCCTAAATACATAAGCACCCAATACAGGAGCACCTAGATTCATAAAGCAAGTCCTTAGAGACTTACAAAGAGACTTAGACTCCCATACAATAATAATGGGAGACTTTAACACCCCACTGTCAACATTAGACAGATCAGCGAGACAGAAAGTTAACAAGGATATCCAGGAATCGAGCAGACCTAATAGATATCTACAGAACTCTCCACCCCAAATCAACAGAATATACATTCTTCTCAGCACCACATTGCACTTATTTCAAAATTGACCACATAGTTGGAAGTAAAGCACTCCTCAGTAAATGTAAAAGAACAGAAATTATGATAAACTGTCTCTCAGACCACAATGCAATCAAACTAGAACTCAGGACTAAGAGACTCAATCAAAACCGCTCAACTACATGGAAACTGAACAACCTGCTCCTGAATGACTACTGGGTACATAACGAAATGAAGGCAGAAATAAAGATGTTCTTTGAAACCAATGAGAACAAAGATACAACATACCAGAATCTCTGGGACACATTTAAAGCAGTGTGTAGAGGGAAATTTATAGCACTAAATGCCCACAAGAGAAAGCTGGAAAGATCTAAAATTGACATCCTAACATCACAATTAAAAGAACTAGAGAAGCAAGAGAAAGCATATTCAAAAGCTAGCAGAAGGCAAGAAATAACTAAGATCAGAGCAGAACTGAAGGAGACAGAGACACAAAAAACCCTCCAAAAAATCAATGAATCCAGGAGCTGGTTTTTTGAAAAGATCAACAAATTGATAGACCGCTAGCTAGACTAATAAAGAAGAAAAGAGAGAAGAATCAAATAGATGCAATAAAAAATGATAAAAGGGATATAACCACTGACACCACAGAAATACAAACTACCATCAGAGAATACTATAAACACCTCTACGCAAATCAACTAGAAAACCTAGAAGAAATGGATAATTTCCTGGACACTTACATTTTCCCAAGACTAAACCAGGAAGAAGCTGAATCCCTGAATAGACCAATAGCAGGCTCTGAAATTGAGGCAATAATTAATAGCCTACCAACCAAAAAAAGTCCAGGACCAGACGGATTCACAGCCAAATTCTA
Organism: Piliocolobus tephrosceles; assembly: GCF_002776525.5. Taxonomy (NCBI): domain Eukaryota; kingdom Metazoa; phylum Chordata; class Mammalia; order Primates; family Cercopithecidae; genus Piliocolobus; species Piliocolobus tephrosceles. Next base: position 1,981,058 of record NW_022300975.1, read on the forward strand.
CCAGAGGTACAAGGAGGAGCTGGAACCATTCCTTCCGAATCTATTCCAATCAATAGAAAAAGAGGGAATCCTCCCTAACTCATTTTATGAGGCCAACATCATCCTGATACCAAAGCCTGGCAGAGACACAACAAAAAAAGAGAATTATAGACCAATATCCCTGATGAACATCAATGCAAAAATCCTCAATAAAATACTGGCAAACCTAATCCAGCAGCACATCAAAAAGCTTATCCACCATGATCAAGTGGGCTTCATCCCTGGGATGCAAGGCTGGTTCAACATATGCAAATCAATAAACACAATTCAGCATATAAACAGAACCAAAGACAAAAACCACACGATTATCTCAATAGATGCAGAAAACGCCTTTGACAAAATTCAACAGCCCTTCATGCTCAAAACTCTCAATAAATTTGGTATTGATGGAACGTATCTCAAAATAATAAGAGCTATTTATGAAAAACCCACAGCCAATATCACACTGAATGGACAAAAATTGGAAGCATTCCCTTTGAAAACTGGCACAAGACAGGGATGCCCTCTCTCACCACTCCTATTCAACATAGTGTTGGAAGTTCTGGCTAGGGCAATCAGGCAAGAGAAAGAAATCAAGGGTATTCAGTTAGGAAAAGAAGAAGTCAAATTGTCCATGTTTGCAGATGACATGATTGTATATTTAGAAAACCCCATCATCTCAGCCCAAAATCTTCTTAAGCTGATAAGCAACTTCAGCAAAGTCTCAGGATACAAAATTAATGTGCAAAAATCACAAGCATTCTTATACAACAATAATAGACAAACAGAGAGCCAAATCATGAATGAACTTCCATTCACAATTGCTTCAAAGAGAACAAAATACCTAGGAATCCAACTTACAAGTGATGTAAAGGACCTCTTCAAGGTGAACTACAAACCACTGCTCAGTGAAATAAAAGAGGACACAAACAAATGGAAGAATATACCATGCTCATGGATAGGAAGAACCAATATCGTGAAAATGGCCATACTGCCCAAGGTAATTTATAGATTCAATGCCATCCCCATCAAGCTACCAATGAGTTTCTTCACAGAATTGGAAAAAACTGCTTTAAAGTTCATATGGAACCAAAAAAGAGCCCTCATTGCCAAGACAATCCTAAGTCAAAAGAACAAAGCTGGAGGCATCACGCTACCTGACTTCAAACTATACTACAAGGCTACAGTAACCAAAACAGCATGGTACTGGTACCAAAACAGAGATATAGACGAATGGAACAGAACAGAGCCCTCAGAAATAATACCACACATCTACAGCCATCTGATCTTTGACAAACCTGACAAAAAGAAGAAATGGGAAAGGATTCCCTATTTAATAAATGGTGCTGGGAAAATTGGCTAGCCATAAGTAGAAAGCTAAAACTGGATTCTTTCCTTACTCCTTATACGAAGATTAATTCAAGATGGATTAGAGACTTAAATGTTAGACCTAATACCATAAAAACCCTAGAAGAAAACCTAGGTAATACCATTCAGAACATAGGCATGGGCAAGGACTTCATGTCTAAAACATCAAAAGCAACAGCAACAAAAGCCAAAATTGACAAATGGGATCTAATTAAACTAAAGAGCTTCTGCACAGCAAAAGAAACTGCCATCAGAGTGAACAGGCAACCTACAGAAAGGGAGAAAATTTTTGCAATCTACTCATCTGACAAAAGGCTAATATCCAGAACCTAAAAAGAACTCAAATAAATTTACAAGAAAAAAACAAACAACCCCATCAAAAAGTGGGCAAAGGATATGAACAGACACTTCTCAAAAGAAGATATTCATACAGCCAACAGACACATGAAAAAGGGCTCGTTGTCACTGGCCATCAGAGAAATGCAAATCAATACCACAATGAGATACCATCTCACACCAGTTAGAATGGCAATCGTTAAAAAGTCAGGAAACAACAGGTGCTGGAGAGGATGTGGAGAAATAGGAACACTTTTACACTGTTGGTGGGATTGTAAACTAGTTCAATCATCGTGGAAAACAGTATGGTGATTCCTCAAGGATCTAGAACTAGAAATACCATATGATCCAGCCATCCCATTACTGGGTATATACCCAAAGAATTATAAATCATGCTGCTATAAAGACACATGCACATGTATGTTTATTGCGGCACTATTCACAATAGCAAAGACTTGGAATCAACCCAAATGTCCATCAGTGACAGACTGGATTAAGAAAATGTGGCACATATACACCATGGAATACTACGCAGCCATAAAAAAGGATGAGTTTGTGTCCTTGGTAGGGACATGGATGCAGCTGGAAACCATCATTCTCAGGAAACTATTGCAAGAACAGAAAACCAAACACCACATGTTCTCACTCATAGGTGGGAATTGAACAATGAGATCACTTGGACACGGGAAGGGGAACATCACACACTGAAGCGTATTATGGGGAGGGGGGAGGAGGGAGGGATGGCATTGGGAGTTATACCTGATATAAATGATGAGTTGATGGGTGCTGACGAGGTGATGGTTGCAGCACACCAACATGGCACATATATACATATGTAACAAACCTGCACATTGTGCGCATGTACCTTAGAACTTTAAGTATAATAATAAAAAAAAAGAATTTTAACACAATACCATGTGTATGTTTACATTTATATACACAAAACAAAAAATACACATTTTTAAGAACTCAAACAAAACCATGCACATTAAACATTGTCTTTGGAGAAGAAAAGGGTTGGGAGTGGAAAAAAGATAAAAGACGGTAAATAGACATATAAACAAATAAACAAGAGGTGGCCCTGCCCTAGGCCAGTACTGTTCATATGTCATGATTGGAGAAGTGTGACTAATTCATCCTTCTTTAACAGGTTCTTCTCCCACCCCTTCCAAAGAGGGCATAAAAGCCTAAGAACCTAGAGAAGTAATGACAGTATTCAAGGGAGGGAACAAAACTTAACAATTGGGTAAGCAGATGCATCAGTGGTAATTACCTTAATTGATCAGAAAAAATTGAAACATCAGTGCTTGTAATAGGGGAAAACTAAGAAGTAAGCTGATTCTTACCGCCAGACTCCCACAGACAAGGACACTAGACACATCTGGAGGCATGTGTGCAGGTATGACTGGAAATGCGACTGACTGAAATTCTGCTCAAGAAATAGTTAAAACTTTTGGATGCCCTCCCCTAGCCCATGCAGTCAGGCAGCCTACCTGGCTCACTGTTAAAAGAGCTGGAGTGGGCCGGGTGTAGTAGCTCATGCCTATAATCCCAGCACTTCGGGAGGCCAAGGCAAGTGGATCACGATGTCAAGAGATCAAGACCATCTTGGCCAACATGGTGAAAGCCTGTCTCTACTAAAAATACAAAAATTAGCTGGGTGTGGTGGTGTTTACCTGTAGTCCCAGCTACTTGGGAGGCTGAGGCAGGAGAATCACTTGAACTTGGTAGGCGGAGGTTGCAGTGAGCCAAGATCGCGCCACTGCACTCCCCTGGCAACAGAGAAAGACTCCGTCTCAAAAAAACAAAAAACAAACAAACAAAAAAGAGCTGGAGTTGGTGACCAGATGATGGTTGATTGGAGTGGGAAAAGGAAATCCTCAAAAACAGTGAACAGCAAACCTAGTACATACCGAGTGGTGCAACTCTTCAACTCCTCCTTCCCACTTGGATCCCAGAATGGTATCAACTAGGTCTATACCTACCACTCTCCTCCCCATAGGGACACTTGAGAATCTGCCAAGCCAAGAGAAAAGACTTCTGGATAGTGACACCTGGGAATCTCTCAGAGAAATGACCGACCCCTGCTCTATCACCTACAGTGAGGAAGCCCTTCCAGAAACACAGAGCTTTCAGCTACTTTCCTGGCAGCTCATGAGTGTATGTGAATGGGTGGTTAAGGATCACAGAAACAAGAAGTCACTTTTGAATAGTAGTTTTGCATTATAAGAATTGATTCTAGATTATTTGCTATTTTGAATAATTCATGCCTTTGTCCTTTTTCAGTTGTCTAAGATTTTGTCTATCATCCTTAGGTGAACAAGTACCTAAGGAAATCTTTACCACATTCCTTAATATTACAATGTCCTACATCCAGCTGGTTAAAAAGATCTCACAAGTGTTCTCTCCAAGAGTGCTCCCAGAACTTAAATGTGGAGACAAAATGGATTTTTCTGATTGCAGTTCTGCAGCAGTTGGCCTGCATTAATCACGTTGCCATCAGCTGGGTACCTTGTGTAGTAATGTGGGACTTTAGTTGGACTGAAAGGAAAAGAAGAAACAGTTCCATTTGGTTCAGGCATGTCCTGACTGGGATATAAGTCAGAGTGTCTGTCATCTGCTGTTCTGAGTGTGTATGCATGTGTGTGCATGACTCTCTCTCTGTGTGTGTGTTTGTGTGTGTGCATGTGTGTCTGTACCTATGTATGTGTGCACACATACCCATGCTCCACCACAAACCAGGAATGCTTGTCACACTTTTTCAAAGACATGCATCAGGCTGCTAAGACACTTTGCCTTTTCTCCCTGAGAAATCAGGAATTTGGCAGTTGAAATCCTAGAGGAGATGCCCTGTTTGCTGAAATCAGAGCCATCTATGTGACTGTCCAGCAGAAGACTAGCAGTTTTGTCATCAGTGAACATTTTGGTTGATAAATTAAAGCCTGGGTACAATATCTAGAGAAAAAGAACTTTCTTACCGTTGCTTTGGCTTCTCCCATTAATCTTCCTTTGTGCCCAAGATGCTCTTGTGCAGTGTTATCGCTGAGAGTGGAAGCTGGAAGTCCATCTGCAGGATGATTGAATTGTCACGTTTTCCTCTTCTTGCCTCCTATGGAAAGTACAAAGAAATGTTCCTTCTACAGACTAAGACAAAAGCACTCCTGAGATTCATTAACCACGTCTTTTATTTTCCAAGTTCTGATGCTTTGATATCTGGAAGCCTTGTTAACCCCAGAAGGACTCCCCTCCCAGGGCTAGCCAATTCCTAGAGAGAGTAAATACTGGAGATAGTAATTAACTTGGCCTGAGCATGGCTTTCAAATGCAAACCAACCAATCCAGAGCTCATACTTCCAGCTACCTCTCTTATTGGAGTCTCACACTCCAGGCCACTCTCCACATGCCCTTATTATCCCAGGGCCAATTCTGTGCCCCAGAGCCAGCTAAAATCATTCATGCTAGCCAATCCTAAGCCTGCTTACTCCTTCCTCATTTCTCCCCACGAAAACCACATTAAAGGCTCTTGCCTTTGGGTTCCCCTCTCCCTCTGCCTCCTAACTGACTCTGGTGCTCCTCCATACATAGTCCCATAGCATAGCATGCCTCCCTGTCTTACGAATTACAACTTACAAACAACCTTTTCAAATGGCAATCATCTCTTGATATGTTGGCCTTACCATGCCTACATAATAATAAAACCAATGAAAACAGGGAAAGCTTGTTACAGTGACTGGAAAAATCACAAGAGGTGAGGGCTTTATGGGTAGATAGAATCTATACAAGCAGAGAGAGAACGAAAGAGAGCTCCAGAGAGGAAGAATGTTGTGGACCAGGTTACTGGCAGAAGTGACTGCTAGGGTTGTTATGAAACACAGGTAGAGCAATTTTGTTGGCGTATAGGCACCACAGAAACAAGATCGAAAAATAAGGATGGAGAGGTTCAGACTGCACTTGGGTACAAATTTGGGACTAATACATTTGGACATTGAATGATTCATTTGAGCAAGAGAAGTTATTAAGGCAATGTTTCCAAATGAATCTTAAGTAGTAGTTAGGATATTTTGGAGGAAGAAGGAATTGGAATGAGTTGCATTGTGAAGTAGGGCATTGCTGTGATTGAACACACTCAAGCATAGGCTGCATTACCACTTAGTTGGAGATGGTGTGTTGCAGGTAAACAAATCACTTGGGAGATCTTGTTAAAATACAGGGTCTGATTCAGCAGGTTTGAGATGAGGCCTGAGCTCATTTCAAACAAGCTGATGCTGCTGATGCTGCTGGTCCTCAACTACACTGTAAGTCGCAAGAAAATAGATGACCTCTATATTCACTTACAATCTGCAGTTCCTTGATTTTACTACCTAGCATGCTGAGAAAACAGCTGAAAAATTTCACCTCATATCAGCTTGAGCCATTCTGCTTGTCCCCATTGGTGAAATTGTAAATTTTAGAATGCCAAGTCAAACCGTGCAAAAGGGATTACACACAGCTCCTTGCCTTGCAATTACCTCATCACACACTGAGTTAACGTGGCCAAAGAGAGAAGATGCGTAAGATTCTGAAAAGATTGGAACTCAACTTAAGTTAGGGATAAAAAAGAAAACTTTGGGGCTGGGTACAGTGACTCACACCTGTAATTCCAACACTTTGGGAGACTGAAGCAGGCAGATTGCTTGAGTCGAGTTCAAGACCAGCCTAGCCAACACAGCAAGACCTCATCGCTGCAACAAAAGAAAAAAAAAAAAACTTTGGGATCTCCAGAACGATATAAAGGAAAGGACTGTGCAACAAATTATGAGTTAGTTGCATTTTGTATAAGAATATAGTTTGGTTTCTCAGTAAATATAAAACTTAATCTCACCATACATTTTCTAGTTCCCATGAAGCTGCATGTGAACAAAATTTTTTCTCAAATCAGTTTTTTTCTTTTTCTTTTTTTTTTGAGATGGAGTCTTGCCCTGTTACCCAGGCTGGAGTGTAGTGGTGCAATCTCAGCTCACTGCAACCTCTTCCTCCCGGGTTCAAGTGATTATCCTGCCTCAGCCTCCCGAATAGCTGGGATTACAGGTGTGCTCCATGACACTCAGATACTTTTTGTATTTTTAGTTGAGACAGAGTTTCACCATGTTGGCCAGGCTGGTCCTGAACTCCTGACCTCAGGTGATCCGCCCACCTCAGCCTCCCAAAGTGCTGGGATTACAGGTGTGAGCCACAGAGCCCGGCCTCAAATCAATTTTTCTCTAATGGCTTATTTTAGACCCTGAAGATACGGCATACAGAAAACACTTCATCAGAAGGAACTTAAAAATATTCAAGAATCTCAAACTTTCCTTCTAAGGAGTTTTCTGCCTAGGTAGCTTTCTGTGTGCTTTTAATTCTTTGACATGATCATTTTTTAAAAGTTAGTTAAAAAGTATGGTTTTAATTTTCATTTGAACCACTCATCAAAAGCACTTACATGTTGTTTTATCTGTCAGAAAGGTATGAAGTTGATCTTATAGAGAAACTGAGAAGAAAGCTGATGGGGAACAGGGTTACTTTAAATATGAAATATTAGGAAAGGGTAATAATAAGCTAAAACATAGTGAAGCTGACTTATTTCAAAATAAAAATGACATTGAATTTTAAGAATAGGAGTAGGTCCTGAGATTTTTGTTTATAAAAATTACTTTTTTAACAGAATAATGGAATCTAATAAATGGAAATGGACAATATTCTTTGAAATCATGTATTCCATTACCTTCATTTTACAAATGAGTAAACCAAGGCTCAGAATGTCTAGGTCTGTCCTTTCCTTCTTTCTTTCTTTCCTTCTTTTTTTTTTTTTATTATACTTTAAGTTCTAGGGTACATGTGCATAACGTGCAGGTTTGTTACATATGTATACTTGTGCCATGCTGGTGTGCTGCACCCATCAACTCATCAGCACCATCAATTCGTCATTTATATCAGGTATATCTCCCATCTTTCTTTCCTTCTTTCCTTCCTTCCTTCACTCCTTCTTTCCCTCCCTCCTTCCCTCCCTCCCTCCTTCCCTTCCTCCCTCTCTCCCTCTCTCTCTCTCTCCCCCCTCCTTTTTTTTTTTGAGACAGAGTCTTGCTCTGTTGTCCAGGCTGGAGTGCAGTGCCACCATCACGGCTCACTGCAGCCTTGACCTCCTGGGCTCAAGTGATCCTCCTACTTTAGCTTCCTGAGTAGCTGGGACTACAGGTATATACCACCACACCCGGCTAATTTTTGTAGAGACAAACAAGGTTTTGTCATGTTGCCCAGGCTCATCTCGAATTCCAAGTCTTAAAAGATAAGCCCATCTTAACCTCCCCAAAGTGCTGGAATTATAGGTGTGAGCCACTGCACCTAGCCTTCAGTGATTTTTTTATGACAACTTAGTATATTAATGGCAGGGTTAGGGATGCAGTGCTCTCTGTGTAGTCCTAAGCTCTTTCAATAACACCAACACCACCATACTAACACATTTTGGGTAATAATAATGTTACCATTTCTGAGATTAAATATTATTCCTCAATACGTCTTATCATTTTACAGAAAATACGTGAGAGATAGCTTGGTGTGTTCAGAGAAGATTAGGGAGGAAGGAGTACTTCAGTTTTTCCACAAAGATTGGATAGCAAATGAGTAGGCAGAAGGATGTCGTAGAGCATATTAAGACTCAGAGGTGACACCGTTAGCTAAAACATAAAGGCAGCAGTAGCAGGAAATAATCCTGGGACCTGGGGATATTGACTAGGTGAGAGTATTAGACAAAAAATTGAGGAGAGGATGGGCCAGCTATTAAAGATGTAGGAGAGCAAGTCAGATATTTCAATTTGGTGCTGCCAAAATAGAGGGCCAGAAACAGATGTGCCAGGAAACAGCTTAAACCAGCCTGTGAGAGCCAATTGCAGTATGTTCTTCTCGTCCCAAATTGGAGTTCAGTATTATTACATTAGTAATTGAAACTGGCTATGGTAGCAGCATTTACTCCATGGAAATCAGCAAATACCACAAACCGAAGATTTTTTTTCTTTCTGGACAGCCAATTTACCAGCATATCCAAATAAAATGATCTGTGTTCCTCCAGTAGCTAGACTAGATATACAGGAAGATGGAGAAATTGAGAGAAGGGTTGGGGAGATGGGAACATCTACCACCCCATCCAATGAGAAGTTTTAGAGGAATGTTCTCACATCCAATTTTCACAGCAAATACTTAGTGTATGTCCTGGTTCCTTAATTTTTAAACTCCAAAGTTTCTGACTTCCTACTCCTTCAGTCTGAAACCACACATAACATTTTTGAATTTTTCAGATCCAAACTCAACCTACAATGCTTTAGGTAAGAAGAGAATGAGCATCTCCATTAGAAAAAGAGTAAGCCAAGAGGAAGAGAGTCAAAACACTGAACATAATTTTGTTATATTAAAGTCTAACTCATATCTGCAGCCTAAAGCAAGGTAAGATTTGCATCTGAAAATCACCGTTATTTACTTCAGTCATATAGAAGGCTATCATCATACTTCCTACCGTGATTTTCTTTTCCTTTTCTTTTCTTTTCTTTTCTTTTTTTTTTGGAGACAGAGTCACACTCTGTTGCCCAGACTGGAGCAGTGGTGCGATCTCGGCTCACTGCAAGCTCCGCCTCCCGGGTTCACGCCATTCTCCTGCCTCAGCCTCCCAAGTAGCTGGGACTACAGGTGCCCGCCACCACGCCTGGCTAATTTTTTGTATTTTTAGTAGAGACGAGGTTTCACCATGTTAGCCAGGATGGTCTCGATCTCCTGACCTCATGATCCGCCTGCCTCGGCCTCCCAAAGTGCTGGGATTACAGGCGTGAGCCACTGCGCCTGGCCCCTACCATGATTTTCATTACTACCATCCGCACATCACCACACCTGCAGCAATAGCAACATCATTTATTGAGCAGTTATCCTAAGCCAGGCTCTATGCTTGTCATTAAATCATGTTTACTATATGGTTTACTAATAATGCTTACTATGTGTCAGGCTTGTGCTTGATTAGTGGTACTTAGGTTTCTTGGTCTTGAGACCCCTTTATATTCTTAGACACTATTTAAGGTCCCAGTGAGTTTTGATTGATTGACTGACTGATTTAAGTGACAGGGTCTTGCTCTGTGGCTCAGGCTGGAGTGCAGTTGCATGATTAGAGCTCATTACCACCTTAAGCTCTTGGGATCAACTGATCCTCTCACCTCAGCCTCCTGAGTAGCTGGGATTACAGGCACTTGCCAGCATGCTGGGCTCCAGCATGATTATGTGGGTTACAGCCACTGATATGTATTGCATTAGAAATTGAAAACGGCTTTTGTTTTGTTTGAGACCAAGTCTCACTCTGTTGCCCAGGCTGGAGTGCAGTGGTGTGATCTCGGCTTGCTGCAACTTCTACCTCCCAGGTTCAAGTGATTCTCCTGCCTCAGGCTCCTGAGTAGCTGGGACCACAGGTGTGCGGCACCATGCCTGGCTAATTTTTGTATTTTTGGTAGAGAGGGGGTTTCACCATGTTGACCAGGGTGGTCTTGAACTCCTGACCTCAAGTGATCCACCCGCCTCAGCCTCCCAAAGTGCTGGGATTAGAGGCATGAACCACCACGCCGAGCCAAAATGGGCTATTTTTAAAAAGTATTCATCAATTCATTCGATGATAATATAAACCCATTACATGTTAATATAACTAACATATTTTCATGTAACAGAAATATATTTTCCAAAACAAAAGAAAATAGAACTATGACATAGTTTTATAATCTGGCAAATCTCTTTAAGATCTACTTTAATAGAAAGCCCCTGGATTCCCTTATCTGCTTCTGCATGTATCTGTTGCAGGTAGTTTTTGGAAAACTCTACGCTCATGAGAAAGAGTGAAAAAGGCAAATAACATCTTGGTATTTTTACCAAAATAGTTTTGACCTGACGGAACCCCTTTCAGCATCCTGTGGGTCTCCAGGAGCTTCCAGACCATACTTTAATGAGTTGCTGTACTACACATTTAGGCTGAAATCAATCTCTCCTGTCCTCACAGAACTTACATTGTCAGGCTGTCTTTTACATGCCTTATGTCATTCAAGCCCACCACAACCCTATGAGATAGCTACTTTTATTGCCTCCATTTTCCACATAAGGAAACTGAGGAACAGAGAGGAACAAAGAACTATAGAACACAGAGGTATTATTGGCAGAACTCAGTCACGAAGCTGAGGCTCAATCCAGGTGTGTCTGATGACAGAGATGATGCTTATAAAGTACCACACAAAGAATAAAGTTTATTACCTACCTTTTTTTTTGAGATGGGGTCTTATTGTGTTGCCCAGGCTGGAGTGCAGTGGCATGATCTCAGCTCACTGCAACTTCTGCCTCCTGGGCTCAAGTGAACCTCCCCACTCAGTACCCCAAGTAGCTGGGACTACAGGCGTGAGCCCCCGCGCCAGCTAATTTTTGTATTTTTTTGTAGAGTCGGGGTTTCACTATGTTGCCCAGGCTGGTCTTGAACTCCTGAGGACAAGCTATCCACCCACCTGGGCCTCCCAAAGTGCTGGGATTACAGGCATGAGCCACTGCGCCTGGCCCATTGCCTACTTTTTAAAATTCTATTGAGACAGAAAAGTTTGATCATCTTTTGAAGAGATCCTTTATGAAACAACTTCTAATCCAGCTGCTACTACTCTTCTTCTGCCACAACTGAAATTATCCCATCCCAAGGCAGGCCTTACTTTTTTGGAATGACGACAAATGGCAGGGATGGCGGATGCACTGTGAGAATTTGGGAGTGAAAGAAAAGACTGTGTATGGAAGATCTGGCCAGGATATTGTAGTCTTTGAAATGAGTCCAGAAGTGTTGTGGGAGGAAAAGTAAAAGGTTGGTTGGTGTTAACCCGAGAGGTGGAGTTTGCAGTGAGCCAAGATCGCGCCACTGCACTCCAGCCTGGGTGACAGAGCGTGACTCCATCTCAAAAAAAAAGTTGGTTGGTGTTTCCAATCAGCCAGAAATGTGAGCTGCTGCCACAGCCTGCAGGATTTGCTACTTCCCCAAAGACTCCCTCCTCCCTGCACAGATGTAGTGGCACAAATTAATAGCTTTTCTCTGATATGCTGAGATGAGCCAGCAAATCTGAGAGCTACCTATCACTGTACTTACAGGAGAGAATGGATTACAGACATCATTATTATCAGATTGTCCAGGGATAGAACAGACATTAATTGTGACATCATCAAAATGTACTGAAGAAAAATTTCTCAGAGTTTTTTTTTTTTTTTTTGAGACAGAGTCTCGCTCTGTCACCCAGGCTGGAGTGCAGTGGTGTGATCTCGGCTCACTGCAAACTCCATCTCCCAGGTTCACATCATTCTCCTGCCTCAGCCTCCCGAGTAACTGGGACTACAGGCACCCTCCACCAGGCCTGGCTAATTTTTTTTGTATTTTTAGCAGAGACGGGGTTTTACTGTGTTAGCCAGGATGGTCTCGATCTCCTGACCTTGTGATCTGCCCGCCTTGGCCTCCCAAAGTGCTCAGGGTTTTATAAACAAAACTCTTTATATATAATCTCTACTATCTACTGCCTCGTACCGTGTATATCAGCTTCTTAGTGTAGCTGCTATAGAATTCTTTCAAAAATTACAGCATCTGGAAAGATGTCCAAAGATCACCTGGCTTTTTTTTCCAGAATTGAAATATTACAGTAAAAAGAGCATGAGCTTTGGAGTCATAGAGATCAAGGTTTAACTGGTGGTTCTGCCAGTGCTGAATTGTATGGTCTCAGGTAAATAACTATCCTTTCTGAGCTTCAGTTTTCCCATTTGGAAATTGAAAAGAAAAAGTTGTCCCCATAGGAACATTGTAAGGCTTGAATGAAACTCTTAAAAAAAAGGGCACAAAGGTGTACGTTAAAAATATTTTACTTCTCTTTTCCCCTCTATGTACAGTGACCATGCAATTTGTCATTGGGAATGGAAGACTTCTGAGAACAAAGGGAGGGTGGGTTAATAATTACACCTGGACAACAGACATAAACTGGATCATCCTGGGCAAATCAAGTGCATGATCACGCAATCTCTGAGTAAAACATTCTGGTAGGCAAGCGGATGGTGGCACTGCTATAGTTAAGTAATGTCAAAGTGGTGTTTTCTCTGTCATTTAAAAGAAGAAGACTTTATTTTTTAGAAGTTTTAAATTTACAGAAAAATTGAGCAGAGTTCCCACATGACATTATTCCTACATAGTTTCTCCTATTAACATTTTGCATTAGTGTAATGCGTTGGTAGCAATTAATGAACCAATGCTGATATGTTATTAACTAAAGTCTTTCTCACATGAAAATCTTCAGTTAGGAAGTAAGTCCATAACTTCCCAAATACAACGTCTGTGTTTGTGTATAATGTTTTCTGAATAGGAAATGGGATGAAGGGAGGATAGAACATGAAATCAAGTGCTTAAAACCAAATACATCATCTCTAGACTTTGAGAGTCTATCAGATTTTCCTGCTGCCATTTCTCCTTTCAAAACCCTCATTACTCATGTCGCCCGCACTTGAAAGTTTGATGGTGTCTTTTACTCTTTCTTACCGCTTAAGTATAAGCCGTCATCACGTAGCAACGTTTTGTTTTGTTTATACCATTGTAAAATTGGAGCAAGAGAGAAAGAGACTGCTTGAATATCTTTCCAAATGTAACTTTGTATGACACTGCCAGACTGGAACATACACAAACCATATCTTTTGGTTTTTAAAGGAATTATTAGGCCGGGGCTGGGCGCGGTGGCTCATGCCTGTAATTCCTGCACTTTGGGAGGCCGAGACGGGCAGATCATGAGGTCAGGAGATCGAGACCATCCTGGTTAACGTGGTGAAACCCCGTCTCCGCTAAAAATACAAAAAAACTAGCTGGGCGAGGTGGCGGGTGCCTGTAGTCCCAGCTACTCGGAGGCTGAGGCAGGAGGATGGCGTGAACCCGGGAGGCAGAGCTTGCAGTGAGCTGAGATCGTGCCACCATACTCCAGCCTGGGTGACAAACGGAGACTCCATCTCAAAAAAAAAAAAGAAAAGAAAAGAAATTATTATAGCAGTGGACTTTATATAACTTGTCCTCCAAGATTAAAAAAAAAAAAAATCTTAAGAAGGCTGCTTGGTATGTTGCCAAAAGTCTTCCCCACCTGGTAGGGGAAAGAATATTATCTCCAGTGTCAACTACCATAATACACATTACCTAAATAAAGAGATGGATTTTCTATTAGCAATTTTCTATTAACGATTTGGCATTCATTAGTTCATCGGATTAAACAGCTAAAACCTTGGAAGATAGAAAAAAAAACTTGCTTCCCAGCCTCCCACTTGGCCTCCCTCCAAGCAATCTTCTTTGACTATGACACCAGGGATATGAAGTATTTAAAATGCAAAGCTAATCAAGTTACTTCTCCATGTAAAATCATTCAACATTTCTTGTTATATATTTCTTATTATTTCTAAGCAGTTGTTAGTGATTTGGCTCCAACTCACTTTTGTCAGCTTCTCGCATCCTTGGCCTCCTCCAAGAGCACCATTGTACCGTCATTCTGTGGTGATCCTGCTCTTTCTTGCACATGCTGGAAAGTCTCTCTGATTGTCACCCAATAATTTTCTTACTTATCTTCAAGCAACTTAAGCTGTGCCTCCTCTCTAAAGCTTATACCAGTTATAAAAATTTAGGTTATTTATTTATTTAAGAATAATTTCTACCGGTAGTCACTCTAGGGGCTGGGGATGCTACTGCGATTAATGTAGCTCAAGTTCTGATTCTTAAGAAGATTACAGACTAGCACACGGGAAAAAAGGTGGAAGGGTGACTTTTCATGGACTAAATATGTAAAAATAAGTAAATTATAAATGAGTAAACAAGATAATTTCCTATAGTGCTATACAAAATAACAAGAAACAGCAGCCCAGCAAAGTGGCTCATGTCTGTAATCCAGAACTTTGAGTGCTCAAGGTGGGAGGCCAGAAGTTTGAGACCAGCCTGGGCAACACAGTGAGACCCTGCTATACAAAAAATAAAGAAAATTAGCTGAGGCTGCTGTGAGCTGTGATTGCTGTACCGCACTTGAGCCTGGGTGACTGCGTGAAATGCTATCTCAAAGAAAAACCAAAGACATTAAAAAATGGCAACAAAATAGAGAGAAACTAGGGGAAGGTTAAGAATGATAGGTAGAATAACCATCCCCCAAAAGTCCACATCCTAACCCCAGAAACCTGTGAATATATTCCCTTATATGGCAAAAAGGATTTTGCCAATGTGATTAAAGTGAAGAAGCTTAAAATGGGCAGATAATGCTAGATTATTCAGGTGAATTTAACCTAAGCACAAGTCCTTTAAAATGGAAAACTTTTCCCAGCTTTCATCAGAGAGAGAGGAGTGGGGAGAGAAAGAGAGAATGATGGTGATGGAAGAGGCAGAGAAGATGGTGGGAAGGGGCCACAAGCCAAGGAATGCAGTGTCTTAGAAATGTCACCCCAAAATATGCCTCCTTGTTATAAAAATTATTGCTGAGCTAAAGGCAATTAAGCAGCAGCAGTGAAGGAATTCTCTTCTCTCTTTTCTCTCCTTTACTTTATCCTGTCTTTTCTCTATAGATTTATTGTTCTTTGTTAAACATGCCAAATAAGCCAGAGTTCTAAGCCACTGCCTTGAATTACAGTAGTTTCTCCTTATCCACAGTTTTGCTTTTCATGGTTTCAGTTACCTACTGTCAACTGCGATTAAAAAATAGCTGCGTATAGACCAGGCGTGGTGGCTCACACCTGTAATCCCAACACTTTGGGAGGCCAAGGTTGGCAGATCACTTAAGGCCAGGGTTTCGAGACCAGTCTGGCCAACATGGTGAAATCCTGGCTCTACTAAAAACACAAAAATGAGCTGGGTGTGGTGGTGTGTGCCTGTAATCTCAGCTACTCAGGCAGCTGAGATAGGAGAATCACTTGAACCTGGGAGGCAGAGGTTGCAGTGAGCCGAGATTGCGCCATTGAACTCCAGCCTGAGCAACAGGGTGGTACTCTGTCTCAAAAAAAAAAAAAAAAAAAAAAAAAAGCTGAGTGTGGTGGCACAAACAGAAAGATATTTTGAGAGAGAGAGAGACAGAGATTGAGATCACAGTCATATAACTTTTATTAGGATATATTGTTATAATTGTCTTATTTTATTATTAGTTATTGGCGTTAATCTCTTACTCTTCCCTAATGTACTGTTATAGGTATATATGTATAGGAAAGAACAGCATATGTAGGTGACATGATTTGGCTCTATGTCCTCACCCAAATCTCATGCTTCATTGTAATCTCTAATGTTGGGGTAGGGACCAGGTGAGAGGTGATTGGATCATGGGGGTGGATTTCCCCTCTACTGTTCTCATAATAGCGAGTTCTCACAAGATCTGGTTGTTCAAAAGTATGTAGCACTTCCCCCCTCACTCTCTGTCTCCTGCTGCCATGTGAAGATGTGTTTGCCTTCCCTTCACCTTCTGCCATGATTCTAAGTTCCCTGAGGCCTTTCCAGTCATGCTTCCTGTACAGCTGGTGGAACTGTGAGACAATTAAACCTCTTTTCTTTATAAATTACGCAGTCTCAAGCAGTTCTTTATAGCAGTGTGAGAATGCAGTAATACAGTAGGGTTCAGTACTCTTCACGTTTGAGGCATCTAGAAGGGGTCTTGGAACATATCACTTGCAGATAAGAAAGGACCACTATACCTTTCATTGAGGTTTGTCCTGTGTGACATGCACTGTATTTTAAAATAAACTGTTTTTCTCTTATGATGTCTCTTTTCTTATAAGGGTCTGTCCCAACTACAAACATTTAAGGGATGAAGAAAATTATATTTTCTTCCTGACACTGAAAAAGGCAAGGAAACTGATTTCTCTCAAGATTGTCTAGAAAGAAACACAGTCTCACTGACACCTTGATCCTAACCCAATGAGGCTAATGTCAGCCTTATAACCTAAAGGTCTATATAATTATAAATTAAGGGCCAGGCATGGTGGCTCATGCTTATAATCCTAGCACTTTGGGAGATCGAGGTGGAGGACTGCTTGAAGCCAGGAGTTCAAGACAAACCTTGCCAACATTGCAAGACTGCGTCTCTAAAATAAAAAAATAGTTTTAAAAAAGGACTATAAACTCAAGTTGTTGTGGGCCATTGAACTTGTGGTAATTTGTTACAGCAGCAAGAATAAAGTGATAGAGCAAGCTACTTAATACCAGATAGTAAGGATGCTATCCGTGAAGAGGAATACTTGAGCTGAGACCTGGAAGATGGAGAGAAATCAACCTTTTAAATTTCACAGGGAAGAAGAGTCCAGGAAGAGGGAAGCGTCAGTTGCTGACAGTGGAGTACCCTTGACGCGCTGTAAAATCATCCTGGAGGCCAGTGCTCTGGAACATGTCAGTGAGCGAGAGAGAGGGGAGAAGAGTGCAGGACGAGATCAGAGCTCCAGGCAGGCATCCAGCCATCGAGAACCCTTTGTGGACAGGACTTCTGTTGTGGCACTTTACCTCGTCATAGTGTGCACAGACAGTAGCCCCTCACGTCACTGCACATCTGGAGATCCTTACCAGCAGGAACTGGTCTCATTCATCTTTGACGCCCTGCACCAAGTCCTGTAGTGCCTCAAACATAGCAAGCCCACACATGTAGAACTGGTGCGGACGATGTGTGAGATTCTTTAGAAAACCAGAACATGTGTGAGATTCTTTAGAAAAACAGAACAACAGCAAGACTAATCTTGGTTGCTTTGGGATTATTGACCACCGGGAACTCCTTGAATTTTAAAATGTAAAGATTTCATCATTCGGGTAATTATTTTATGGCACATTAAGGGGAAATGATCTGTGATAGTATGTGAATCAGAGAAGTTCAGGTGATCAAAAAAATCGTTAGCCATGAGTGTGGTGGCTCATGCTCGTAAGACCAGGGCTTTGGGAGGCCAAGGAAGGGCAATCCCCTGAGCTCAGGAGTCTGAGACCAGTCTGGGCAACATAGCGAGACCCTGTCTCTACAAAATAGAAATAAAACAATTAGGTGGGTGTGGTGGCATGCAACCGTAGTCCTAGCTACACAGAAAGCTGAGGTGGGAGGGTAGCTTGAGCCCAGGAGTTTGAGGCTTGCGGTGAGCCGCGATCATACTACTGCTCTCCAGCCTGGGTGACGGGGTGAGACCCTGTTTCTAAAAAAATCCCAGAAATTTAAAAAAAATTTTAAAAATTTGTTGACTGGGGTCCCCAGTAGGAATTTCCTCAACACTGCTACCATAATCAGGTATAGTTGTAACTTTAACAATAGCAACCCTTAGGTGTTCGTAAGATCTAAACAGGCTTCTGCCTCCAGAGGCTACATTCTTAAATACCAGGCTATACCCCCTCCATATTCTTTCCCCAAGGGGCACAACCCAAAGTTAAACATTAAAACTCTCAGGAAAAATGCCAGAGAATTCCTGTCAGGTCTTTAAAGGTAGTTAAAAGTTCAACTATACTACAGGTCAGGATACTTTTTTCTCTGTATAGTTACTGCCCGGATTAGAGATCACCAGAATACCTCTTCAAAAGTATACTTTCGATGGGGCAAAAGAAGGGAGCTAAGAAGACATATCTTTCCTCAATTTGTCTGTTAAAAAAAACTAGCTTGTTTTCTATTGTGATGATCAGACAGAGAAAGTGCAGCTGCTTTGGTCACGGATGGAGTAAAACATTTTAAATCTAAATAATTTATTTCATTTTTACATTTGAACTGCCTTCTAAGACAGTTCCAATTTGTGATGTAATCTCCAAATATTTATTTTTTGTCTCTAATTTGAAGTAGTCCAGCACTATCTCTGATTTAGATGAGTAGTTTGTATATTTAACCAGTCAATGCTAAATTACTTTCAATAAAATTCATTCAGACCGCCACTGTCATTGAAGATAACAGTGTGAGATATATATATTTTCTGCCTGATTCAATTGCCTGAGATATTTGAGATCAATCTGAGGAAAGTAAATGGAATAAGTAAAATCCACACAAGAAATTAAATACCTTCATTTTTAATTTGTTATGTGTACAGTGGTTCTCATCCATTAGTTATTCTATTTAAATTATAATGAATTGGCACAAAAATGGATATCTTTTGAGACTGGCTCTGCTGTGTGGATGAAACTGAAGAAGCGGAAATGAAAAAATACTGTTGAGTTCTTATTCAGTTCTCTTACTGACTCACTGGACAGCAATGAGGATAAATTACATCACATCGTATTTGTTTGTCCTGTCACTGACATAAAAGGTAAGAGCAAAATCTTGTGACTATGACTTTCTGATAGGCATCATCCTCATCAGTACCCATTTATTCATCAAACACTTACTGCACACCAGACATTATCCTAGATATTGTTGGAGTTACAAATATAAATCTTAATTAAATCCTAACCTTAAAACCGTTCCTTGCTATCCACAGAGGGTTGGTTCCAGGACCGCCCCCTCGCCAACAGATACCAAAATCTGCAGATGTTCAAGTCCCTTATATAAAATGGCATAGTATTTTCATACAATGTATGCACATCCTCCTGTATACTTTAAATCATCTCTAGATTACTTATAATACCTAATACAATGGAAATGCTATGTAAATAGGTGTTATAGGGTACAGCTTTTAACATTTGTATTATTTTTAGTTGTCTTATTGTTATTTTTTATTGTTCATTTTTTCAAATATTTTTGATCCACAGCTGGTTGAATTGGTGGATGTAGAACCTACCAATATGGAAGGCCAACTGCGCTGCAATACTATAATGGTATACCTTTTTTTTTTTTTTTTTTTTGAGATGGAATCTCACTCTGTCACCCAGGCTGGAGGCAGTGGCGTGATCTTGGCTCACTGCAAGCTCTGCCTCCAGGGTTCATGCCGTTCTCCTGCCTCAGCCTCCTGATAATGGTATACTTACATACAACAGTGACACTGATGAATGTAGGTAAGTGTACTATAAACTGCTATAAATAAAAGTTGTAGTTATAGCCATTTTATATGCTATAATTACATATGCATATGTTACTCTTCTGCATTCTTTGAAATCTAAATCTAAATCCACCTCCTCAGTGAAACCTTCCCTGAATCCCCCAGGCTGAGTAAGTTGTCTATCCTCTGTGTACATATAAATTTGTAATTTGAATCAATGCAGCTTTCCTCTGTATAAATGCAGTGGAGGTTTTTCTCTCTTACTAAATTGGAAGCTCTATGGAGAAGAAACTGTCTCAGTCCTCTTTGTACCTTCACCAGGCCTAGGCCAAGGAAAGATGGCAGTTTTGTTAGTTAAATGAGTGAATACATGAATCAATAAATCATACGCGGTAGAAAGAGTATTTGAGGGGAGTAGACGAAATAATTTAAAAAGGCCAAGTTTGGGAGAGCTTTGAGTTATGGATAACAGAATTCTGGAATACATTGTGATTGTGAAAAACCAAAAAGAGCATAGACTTTTATGTGACCTTAGGAAAGCTAATAGTAATACCTAACTTTTATTGAGTGCTTAGTCCTATGCCAGGCACTGTTCTACCTCATCTCATTTATTCCTCAAAATAAGTAGATCCAATTATTCCCATATTACTAAAGAGGAAGCTGAGCACAGACAGGTGTCAGTAAGACTCCACAGCCAGCCAAAGTGAGCCATGATTGACGTCTAGACATCTCTTTTTGAGAAAGAGTCTCACTCTATCGCCCAGGCTGGAGAGCAGTGATGCTCTCTCAGCTCACTGCAACCACCACCTCCCAGGTTCAAGCGATTCTCATGCCTCAACCACCCAAGTAGCTGGAATTACAGGTGCAGTCCACCATGTCTGGCTCATTTTTTTTTTTTTTTTGTATTTTTAGTAGAGATGGGGTTTCACCATGTTGGCCATGCTGGTCTCGAACTCCTGGCCTCAAGTGATCCATCTACCTTGGCCTCTGAAAGTGCTGGGATTACAAGAGTGAGCCACTGTGCCTGGCCAGAAATCTAGACATTCTTAATTGCTGTTACAGAGCTGCCTCTAGTTAGCACTATCTAGACAATTTAAACCTTAATTTTCATTGCCCTAAAATGGGATCTGTAGGACCTACCTTATCAGATTGTTATAATTCAATAAGGTAAAGGATATAACGGTTTCGTATGGTGCACAGCAAAATATATATCTCAATAAATGTTTACTTCCTTTTTTTAATCAGTTGAAGGTTTTGAAAAATGGTTGAATAGGATCCATAACAAGATTAGCACCATGCCTTTCATATCATCAAAGGAAGACTTGGAATTGTTTCCCTGGACTAATATAGCATTGAAATGTCCACTGGGAAAGCATGTGAATCAGCATTACAGGAATTATAGCAGGTAGGATGTCCAAGAGACATAAAAAGGGTCAGCCTGATCCTTGGCATATATGTTGACTGGTTCTATAGAAAATGCAGGAAAGCTTAGGCAGAATATTGCTTGTGCAGAGTCAGACCGGTGAGCCTCAAATTTGGACAGATGCCTCTGGGAGTCTGGATTTAGTAGGATTATCCTTACCGGTCATTTCCAGTTACATAGTGGGCCCCTATACGAAGCAGGTGAAGAAGGCAAACCAACAGAGTTCCCTTTAAACTTCACAATGAAAACCTGCTTCAGAAGAATTCAGAGTCACCACAGTATTTACGTTTGTAATCCTCCAGTAGAATATGTAAACATAGTCAAATATTATTCTGAATGCTTCTGTGAGGGTATTTTTGGATAAGATTTACATTAAATTGGTTGGCTTTGGGTTAAGCAGATTATCCTGTATAATATGAATGAGTCTTATTTAATCAGTTGAAGTCTTGGAAGGAACAAAAGACTGACCTATCGTAAGGAAGAGGGAATTTTGCCAGCAGACTGCGTTGGGTGTTAAATGCAGCGTGGGCTCTTCCCTGGCCTAAAGCCTGCCTGCCCACCCTGAAGACTTTGGACTTGTCTGCCTCCATAATCACGTGAGTCAATCCCTAAAATCAATCTCTTTCTCTTTACAGTCAGTCCTCTATTTACTATGGTTCAACTTAAAATTTTTCAGCTTAATTATGGTGTGGAAGTGACACATATTCAATAGAAACCCTACTTTGAATTTTGAATTTAGATCTTTTCCCAGGCTAGCAATATGTGGTACAGAACTCTCTCCCAATGCTGGGTAGCAGCAGCCAGCCATGGTTCCCAATCAGCCACACAAACACAGCACTCTATAGTAGACTGTGTTGCCAGACGATTTTGCCCAACTGTAAGCCCAGGTATGTGTTCTGAGTATGTTTAAGTATGTTTAGTACATTTTCACACTGCAATAAGGAGACTGGATAATTTATAAAGAAAAGAGGTTTAATTGACTCACTTCCACAGGCTGTGCAGAAGGCATGACTGGGAAGTTCTCAGGAAACTTACAATCATGGCGGAAGGGTGAAGAGGAAGCAAGCAACTCTTCACACGGTGGCAGGAGACAGCGAGCTAAGGAGAGGTGCTACATACTTTTAAATAACCAGATCTTGTGAGAACTCTGTCACAAGACAGCACTAAGGAAATAGTGCTAAATCATTAGAAACCACCCCCATGATCTCTGCACCTCCCACTAGGCCCTGCCACCAACACTGAGAATTACAATTTTCTGTTTTTTTTTTGAGATGGAGTTTCGCTCTTGTTGCCCAGGCTGGAGTGCAATGGCACAACCTCGGCTCACCGCAACCTCCGCCTTCCAGGTTCAAGCAATTCTTCTGCCTCAGCCTCCCAGGTAGCTGGGATTACAGGCATGTGCCACCACGCCTGGCTAATTTTGTATTTTTAGTAGAGACAGGGTTTCTCCATGTTGGTCAGGCTGCTCTCGAACTCCCAACTTCAGGTGATCTGCCTGTCTCAGCCTCCCAAAGTGCTGGGATTATAGGCGTGCACCACTGTGCCCGGCCATGGGAATTACAATGTAACATGAGATTTGAGTGGGAACACAGAGCCAAACCATATCAGTGGGCTAGGCAAAGCTATGAGGTTGGGTAGGTTAGGTGTATTAAATGCACTTTTGACTTATGATATTTTCAGCATGTGATGGGTTTATTGGGATGTAACTCCATCGTAAGTTCAGGAGTATCTCTATGTATACATATCCTATTGGTTCTGTTTCTCTGGAGAACCCTAATACACAGGCATTCTCAATTTTTTATTAAATAATTAAATGAAACTTTGTGTTAGTAAAATGTATATTATTGTTAAAACACTGAAGATATATTTATGTACAATCTCAAACTTATTTCCCACTGCAAAACCAAATGATTCATCATCTTTGTTTTGTTTGTTCAGATGTAATTTAAAAATCTGTTTATATTTATTGGAAATGGATAGCAGTTAACTTAATAAGTTATAAATTAGCCTTAAATTTCTCACTGAAAACACCTCTAGGCCGTAGGATGGGAAATGCGGTATGCTGAGCAGCTGTCAGTGTCCTTTTGGAGAAGAAATTGCTGAGGCCAAAGTCCTTCCAGTACAGCTTCTTGGCATTTCATTTTTCTGATTTACTCAAAAGTGCTTAAGATTGTTTTAAGACCACATAAGATCAACTAAGGTCTTAAGGAAATGTTTCCATTTACCTTAAAAGTTCAAAATAAATTGTTATAGAGAACAACTGAAGTAGAGAATAGAGAATGGAGATAGACAGACTCCTGAAGACAAAAATTCCATTTACCTGTGATTTTGGGGTGGGGGGGCAATCTTGGCAATTAGTTATATCATCTCAGTGCTTCCCAAACTGAGGTGGTAATCCATGAATATAAGGAAAGTTACAGGATAAATGCAGTCCACTTTTCCCTATGGCCAATTTTTCAGTTTTATTTGAAAAAATTATAAAATGTGCCTGGTCAGTGAGTCAAAACTGCTATTTCATATTAAAACAAACATCAATACCTTATGGAGCAGAATGCAAAACTTACAAATATTTTACAAAACTTCGAAGGAAGTTTGCACTTACAAGTGAATGACTTCATTAAGTTCCTAGCCACTATCTACTGTGTTATATAAGTTAAGGCTGTATTCTCCACTCAGCAGTACATCTTTGATGAAAAACGTTTCAAAATCATGGTTTTAAAATAGACTGACTTAAGAAGGTGACAAGCACCAAAGAAGAGAGAAGATCAGCTCCATTTGAGAGCTCCCTGCCCCTCTTTGAATTAAAAAACTCTCTCAAAGAAGAGGCAATAGACAGTAAAAACTATGAACAGAGTGGTTTAATGAGACTACTTTTTTTTGGTTTGTTTTCGCTTTCCTTTTCCCATAAATGCTATCTTTTTGGTAAATGTTATTACTACAGCCTTTTTCTTTTAAAGTTCTTTTTTTGAGGACTACCATTTATTGAGAATGTCCTATTCCAGGTTTCTACATCGGTTTTCATAATTACTCTTTTCAACAACTTTGAGACAGACATAAGAAATAATGTAGTAAACAGCATGGATATACCCTCAGGTCTCCAAAACCCATGGTTTTGGCGCAATGCCATTCCAACTTCCACCATCTTCATCCTCCTGCTTTAACCAGAAAAACATATTTACTGGGCAACAGACATGTCAAAGGTGAAGGCATTCACATCCAAATAATACTGTGCTGTTGTTTTCAAAGCAATCCACATTTCACGAGCCTGCAAGAAAAGGAAACACAAGTCATGATCTCTGAATGTGTAGAACATATCTTGTATCAGTTATTCTGATTATCATACAGCTATGCCTAAAAGATGAGAAAAATATAATGGAAGATTTATACCGATAGATTTTGGTTTTCATACTTTTAATAATCTGTTTGTTTCAATGCTCAGATATTTTACAGGACTTGTGGGGCCACAGTATAAACCGATGTGGTAGAGTTTTGCTACATTACATAGTGTCTGTCAGTTGGTACAAAACTGGTCTACAAGTAGAGGCAGGAGTGTACCTGAAAATGTCAACATTCTATAAAGAAGACACAGTCTACCAGCCTACTTAATTACTTAATTGACCAAATAAACAAATGTCTTGTTTTAATAATGCTAAATAATGCCTATTGGACAAAAACAGCCATAAAACTAGATGCATTATTCAGTTAATGGTTTTCATCAGCAAGTGCAAAACAAGCAGATCCTGGTAGACCAGTTAAGACCCAGTTATGTGGAGTAAGGACAGGATCAAGGTCCCATGAAAACAAGGACATTCAACTTTTTATGGCTTTATATAGTCCTCATGCCTGATGATAATCAGAGCCTGAGATATGTGGAAAGAGAGAAAGAATAAGTGAAGGAATTAATTCATTCAGTATACAGCTTTGTTTCCTAAATTGCTAAATTGTAAGAGGGAGATCATGAATAATTGAAATCCTCAGATAATTCAGCAATTTCATTTGGCCTGGAGTTTTAATGTCTTCTTCTACCAGAAAAGTAAACATAGAATAAAAAAGGCCAATGCAAGTTTCTTCTTTGTTTTTTTTTTGCAGCAATAATGCAAATGAATAGGAAAATGTACAAAAGGGAAGCAAATGGAGGAACAACATTAAAGCCTTGAATAATTATCACAGAGGATATTTAGCTACTGAACAACTGAAAGTGAACTAAAGTCTGACCACTATCCATTCATCCATCTACACAAACATGTAATAATTTATTAAGCTTTGACTATATAACAATCTTTTTGCTAGTTTCCGAGAATAATCACCTTGAAGGATAAGATACAGACCCTACCTTTATAGATAGTCCAGGTCGGTAGGCTGGGTACACAAAACAAGTAATTCCAATTGACATTTTGAGAGCTATTTACTTTTGAAAGAGCATACAAAAAGGGAGAGAAGGAAAGACAAATGTCGCCCTGAGAAGAAGGGAAAGGCTTCAGAGGGGAGGGGACATTTGAGTTTAGTCTTTAAGCAAGAGGCAGAGTTTACCAGGCAAAAACCACTTCATGGGGAGGAAAAAGTAGATGCAGCTCAGAGTGTCCAGAGAAGAAAAATCAGGGATAGGCTAGTCGTGTGTTAATTAGTGGTCAGCTAATGGAATTACCATTTAAGAAGATAAATGGTGAAGGACCATTTGTTTCTAACATAAATACCTGATTAGCCAGTGTGTTTCCCCACACATCTGAACTGTGATCTGGGTCCCAGTAATCCTGCAAATTTACATGTCTTTTGAGACGTAGGAACTGGTTTGCTGGGTCCTCCAACAAAAATGGCGCTCCCAATGCTCCTGCAATTTAGAGTCCAAGAGCACAGCATCTTTTAGAGCAATAGTTTACATCTCAATGTTTCCTCTTCAAGAGACCCAGCTGTGATCTTTGGTCAGCTGGGGGACTGAGGAGGAAACTCGGGAAAAGCTAAGCTCTGAGTGAGACAGCTACTCCTTGGCCCTTTGTCACCACTGTATGCTAACCACTCAATTTGACCTGCATTTAGTTCATCTTGAAAGCCAGTGCTCTGTGGTGGATGGAGCAGGATTTCAGAGCTTCCTTTCATGCCTGGGGGCCTGCAGACCCGGATTCAAGTTCCAGCCCTATCACTTTTCTGGCAGTTACTTGATTTCTTCGCACTTTAGTTTTCTTGCATGTTAAGGGGTATAATAATACACACACACTTGCGTAAGGACTGGATAAATTGATGACTATAAACCATCTGGCTCAAACTAGGCAGTCAACAATCTTATTCTTGCTTTCCTAGCCCTCCAAAATAGAGCTGGTCTTTCTGTTTGAACTAGGCTGCCCCCAAACCTGACACTGTGGTTTAAATTGTTGGCATTGATCGATTCACCATCAAATTGAACTGCCTTATATTTTCCAACTCCTTCCTACTCCAAGATTAAGAAGAAAAAAGAGATGATAATTTTTTAAAATCCAGACTTTTTAAAGATCCTGAAATTTTAACAATCTGTGTTGTATTTTCATTCTCAAGTAAAACACAATTGCATTCAGAATTATAACTTGAATCAATATAAAGGAAGAACACATTTTCTCCCGACCTATAGGTGACAACAATACAATCTGTTCATTGTGATAAAGAAGCATTTATTACAACATCTAATTGTGAGTAATGTTACATTAGGCACTTAACAACCTCATTATTAGCAGTCCTCTGTTGACCAACCTTCTGAATGAACCTAGGTTATAGCAAGCTATACAGCATAAAAATTCCCCTCTGTAGGGCTTTCTGTTTAGTTGGGACCCAGGGTCAAAGATATAAACAAAGCGAGGCAACACAGGATTTGGTTGCACTAAAGGAATTTAGGAGAAGGTGTTGTTATTGAGCACTAAGACGCTGGGGTGCAAGTAGGCATTTTCATGGTCAAGGAAGTTGTTTCACTTGCTCCTTCTTGAAGGAAAAATTGGATTTAGCCGGATGGGAGAAGGGGAAACATTTTTAAAAAAATTTAAGCCAGAGGAATGATGTGTTTCACCATCTCAAAACAATAGTTAGAGGTGGCTAGATAGAAGAGTTTTATATAAAAAAAAATTAGTTAACATTTAAACTTAGGAGATATTAGTGACAGACGCCAGAAGTAATACTGTTCTGCTGCTAGGTAATCCAATTTAGTATAATCCAACCAGCAAGTCTGTGGAAACCATCTTTTAAGGTGACTCTCAAAGATTACTACTTCCTGTTATTCATATTCTTGTGTAGTAGTCCCCTCTTTCATTTAATAGGGCTGACGTATGTAACCATAGGCTATTGTGGAATGACCGCGTGCAATTTTTGTGGCTAGGAAATAAAAGATGTTACAGCTTCAGCCTAGCCCCTCTTTTGGACCACTTGCTCTAAGAAAAGTCAGCTGCCATGTTGTGAGGGCACTCAAGCAGCCCTGAGGGGGAGACCACATGACAAGGAAATGATGCCTCCCACCAATAGCCAGATAAGTGAGCCATCTGGGAACCTGATGTTTTTGCTCTAGTCAAACCTTCAGATGGTTGCAGCCCCCACTGACATCTCTACTGCATCATCATAATAACTCCAGAGCTAAGCCACTCCCAAATTCATGACCCTGCAACTGCAATAATATGTTAGTTGTTTGAAGCTGTTAAGGTTTTGGAAAAAGTAGTTATGCAGTAGTAGATAACTTATAGAATGCATTATATGCACTTACTGATTTCAAGGTAAATAGCAAATCACAAGGGTTGAGACTCAGTTGAGGCATGTGAGACATCTAGCATGGGGTACAAAACACAAGGAACTCACTTTCAGGGTCATACACATTTTGTACCATAAGTTCCTCACTTCTCTCACCCTAGTCCCTGCTCTGATTATCATCATTGCATGGAAAGATAAACAAAAATAACTCTTGCTAATCACTACTTCATGCAAAGGTAAGACAACAAATAACCCTTACTATTAAAGAATTCACATTATAGTCAGAGTTCATACATAATTAAAAGAAGACATACTGTGATCGGACCATCCATAGTTGGGGCAATTTTGATACTGTCATGGAGACCTCACAGAGAAATTCGTTTTGAGTTGGGCTTCAAAGATTTGTTACGTTTCAACAATGAGGATGAAGGGAGTGGAAGCAAAGTGCATGTATTCCAGGCTGAAGAAAACTGGAGAGTTAAGGAATGGAGGAGCAAAGGAAGATTCAGGGTCGGTGACTTTCATTTTGCCAATATGATTGAAAGGTAGGGTTGTGGTGTAGATGGGGTCAGAGATAACATTGGAAAAGTAAGTTGGAGCTTGATTCTGAATGATTTTAACTGTCATACCAAGGAGTTTGGGCTTTAATGTAAATAATTAATAATCATTTCTGAATAAGAAAATGATAGGAAGGACCAGATTTACTTTTTAAAAAAAATTGTTTGTATTATGGTAAAACATACATAACATAAAACATACCACTTGAACCAGTTCTGGGTGTACAATTCAGTGGTATTAAGTACATTTACAATGTTTTGTAACCATCACCACTATCCATCTCCAGGACTATTTCATCGCTCCAAACAGAAACTCTTGCTCTTTAAACAACTCCCCATTAACCCCTCCCCAACCCCTGGTAACTACTATTTTACTTTCTATTCCTATGAATTTGCCTGTTCTAGGCACCACATGTAAGTGGAATCACAGAGTATTTGTTCTTTTCCATCTGGCTTATTTCACATAGCATAATACCATCCAAGTTCTTCCACATTGTGATGTCAGCATTTCACTCCTTTTTAAGACTAAGTAATACTTTATGTATTTAGTATATATGTATATATACCACATTTTGTTTATTCATTCAGATTTACCCTGAAAGATCCTTTTGTCAGTGGTGTAAGGACAGACAGTAAAAGGAAGAGAAGAGTGAGGGACACAAGATCAGAGGCTATTCTATAGTCCAGATGAGAGAGAAGAAGGGCCTGAATCTGGTGAACGTGGGATGGGAAGACAGGATTGATTTGACGAAGACGGGAGGAAGGAACTTGCATTCATTTGGGCTGACCAGGGTGGACGAACCAGCTTTGATTTTTTGCTTTTAGATGAAATGCACTAATGGGTCACTTTTCAGATTTCTGATCATTCTCTTTGAAGAAAAGGTGTTAGTTACAGTGTTACATATTTTTTGTGTTATTATTCTGTTAATAAATAGGTGTTTTTTTCAAAACAAAATTAGTGGCTATGCAAAATAGATCCAATTGCATCAATAAACAATAAATAGTGCTAAGTAAATGATGCTTAGGATATACAGTGAATCTGTAGTGATTGCTTAAGATAGTGTTGCTTGGAATTATCTAAAAGTAAAACCAGAATTCCGTACCACAGTCATCTTGGTGCATTATATAATCACTAAGAAAAAAAACGCTGTTGCATAAATCTTGGCAGAGAAGCATGCTTTAAATATATACCATGGCTATTTTAAGCTCTAATAATTCTGTCTTTTGTAAGTCTTTTACCTTTTTGCTCATGGAAAATGTTTTACCATCACAATCTCCTTCTCCTCCCTAGGACAAACCACCTACCTCAGCATTATAAGCCCAACAGGCATCCAATAAATCTTAATTGATGATGATGATGATAACATCACCCATGAGAGAGACAGAAAGTAGTATTTATTATCCTACTTTACAAATTGAGAAAATTGACATGCAGAGATGAAATGACTCACTCAAGGTCATATAGTAAGTCAGTGGCAGAGCTGGAAATAAAAATGCAAGTAATATAGAAGGGCAGGCTATTATCCTCTCTGCTTGAGAAATTTCTCCTCCCTTTTTCATTCTGCCTGATCAACCTTGAAAGTTAGTGAGAGCAAGACCAGGGTTTTGCGTTTGTGAACCTATATAATATTGCTGGGGTTTGAAAACTGAACCCTGAGTTTTATTGCTTTGTTGATTTTTAAATGAGTGTGTGTTTTTTTTTTAACGTAGGCAATATCAACCAGGTTAATGCCTTTCTTAAACTTCATGATCATCAGCTATGAAAAATATCTTTCTCTCTTTCTTTACAACTCCCTATACATGCCCCTTCTTTCACCTACATCATAGTCAGCTTTAATAGGATCTGCAAATGTTTTGTCTAAACATTTCTCAAATATCCTCTGCAGAAAATTCTGTACAGTAGAAGCAAGGCAAACACTTCAGAGTATAAAGCAAACACTATTTGGGATCACAGCTCTCCCTACACAAGTCAAGAAGGATCAGAGACCCAGAGTCTTTTCTTGGCCTCGCCAGTGACCAGCTAGGTCATTGAGCCACTTCTTATTCCTGCACTTCCATTTTTTGTTCTGTGAAACAAGTCTGGATTATACAACCATTAACGTCTCTTCCAGCTCTAATATTTTGATCTGGAATGTATTAATAACAAATAGGTCATTAATCAAAAACTACTTTCTATGCATGGTGTCGTGTTATCGGAAGCACAGAGAATATGCTAAGTGGGCACAGTTCCTACTACTTTCAAGGAACTTACTGAAAAATTTAGCGCTGCCACAGTCAGAAATAAGTGAAAGAGAGGTCAAAGTAGACTTGCCCAATAATTAAAGCAAAACAGATAAAAATGTATTCATATTATGAACAAAGTGGGGAGTGCCCATCACAGGCTAATGAGCAGTATGAGAATAATGAAAACTGCATCATTAGAAATGAAAGTCTCTATGTTACTAGCACCCATGGAAAGCTGAAAAAAACTCTTTAAACATAATGATGGGGAAAAGACAATATTCTATACACATAACCTTGAAATGATACTTGTGGTAGGAACCTATGTATCTAAAAGATCAGAAAGTCTAAGGTAAAATAAGATACAGAATTAAAGGGCAGAGTCTGGTGGCAGATGTCTGTTTTCCCTGATGTAGAGGAAGCTCATTTAGGGTAAGCCCAGACCCCTCTTCACCCCTATGTGCGCCCTGCTCCTGGGAAGGGGCAGTGCCTCAGTTAATTTGTAAATCCAAGAAGTATAACTTGACCATGCCCAGCTCAGCTCTTTCTTCTGCTCTTGAGAGTAAACTGCCCTCCTAGGACATGCTTCCTGTTCTGGTTCTGCAACCTGCAATCGGTTGTAAATTTGCCAAATTTGGGGGTCCAATCATCAGGCCCTTTATGTACTTATCCTAAGCTACATTTTCCAAATTAGCCCTTCTCAGGAATAAAGGAAATCGATTGCCTTCCATAATCATATTTCTTTATTTCTCAACTTGATCAAAACTAGACGAAGAAGAAAGGTGCTATTTGTTGGAGGGAGATGAAGAAAGAGTAGCTTAGAGAACCCAATAATCTGTTGCTCAAAGCCTCACTAAAAAAGGAGGGAAAAAAACCCCAAACAAACAGAGCACATGCCAGGGCGCTCTTGTCATTCCCAGATAGGCACAACTGAATTATTTCCCACATGTAACCTTCAATGTCTTTATGTTTTTGAAATAAATGCAATGAGATTCAGTGGCGTCAGAAGACATAAAATATCTGGGCAGATTCATAGGATAGGTCTACTGCTAGCTATTTCCCTTAGGGTCTAGGTAATACTGATATCCGGGTTATTACCTGATACCTGGTACTAGAAATGGAGAGTAAGCAGTGCAGACTTGCCTAAAGTTCAAAGATATTTACGTATGGGATGATGAAAGGAAAGCACTTAGCACTCAGTATAAGTACACAATAATATTTACTGTTTACTATTTTTATTGAACAGCTGAGTCTCAGTCCTTGCCTTTAAAATATTTATTTTTTAAGAAAACATGAAATAACTGCCCAGAAAATTATGGACACACACCAATTAAGCACTGAAATAAAGTATAAATGGTCACTAGGAATAAAGTACAAAAGAGGATCTGGAAAAAAGGATATATAAACGTCTTAGTAATAGTGTAAAAATTTCAAAGATTTCTGTAAACGAAGGAATTATGATTTTGTGAGAGACTAAAATATTGACGTTTCGGTTCATATTTTCTAAAACTTGAATATTCTCTTTGGTAAGTAGTTTTTTTTTTTTTTTTTAGATGGCGTCTTGCTTTGTTGCCCAGGCTGGAGTGCAATGGCACCCTCTTGGCTCACCGTAACCTCTGCCTCTGGGGTTGAAGTGATTCTTGTGCCTTAGCCTCCTGAGTAGCTGGGATTACATGCATAGACCACCATGCCTGGCTAAGTTTTGTATTTTCAGTAGAGACAGGGTTTGCCATACTGGCCAGGCTGGTCTCAAACTCCTGACCTCAAGTGATCTGCCCGCCTTGGCCTCCCAAAGTGCTAGGATTACAGGTGTGAGCCACCGCTCCCCACCAGGTAAGTAATTTTTACACACAATGGCATAGCTATTTTATTTATTTCCCCATTACAGTTGGTCACTGACCCAAAAATGTGTAGTGGAAGACAGAAGAGTTGTGTTTAGTAGAATGTATTCTCTCACTTTGCTTGAACTTGAATAAAAATTGGTGAGAAAAGGAGAGAGAGAGACAGATAATGGAAGAGAAGCAATTTGGGTTATGAGAGAAAAACGTGAAGAAAAAGAGAAGAATAGAAGGAAAGAGATGGAGAGAGAAATCAAGAAAAAAATCAAAGGAAAGAGAGAAAAATGAAGGGGGTTTACAAAAGACAAAAAGTGAAAAGCCACAGGGCAGATAAAGTAAGTGACACAACAGAAGGCAAAGAGGATGAAAGGAAACTGGAAAAAACGGAGAGGGGTGCTGAACTGTGGACCAGTTCTCATATTCCAGTGTCCTGTTCAGAGGTCTAACAGGGGCCGGGCAGGGTGGCTCACACCTGCAATCCCAGCACCTTGGGAGGCCGAGGTGGGTGGAATACATAAGGTCAGGAGTTTGAGACCAGAATGGGCAACATAGTGAAACCCCATCTCTACTAAAAATACAAAAATTAGCCGGGCATGGCGGCACACGCCTGTAATCCCAGCTACTCCGGAGGCTGAGCCAGGAGAATCGTTTGAACCTGAGAGGTGGAGGTTGCAGTGAGCTGAGATTGCACTACTCTACTCTAACCTGGGTGACAGAGAGTGACTCCGTCTCAAAAAACAAAAACAGAAACAAAACAAACTAACAACAACAAAGAACAAAGGTATAACAGGATGCTTTCTAACTGACCTTTTAACTCAGTAACTTCCACTTTACTGGCATTACAATTGCTGACATGTTGAGTATTTTGAAAAGTAAACAGGAAGTGGTGTCACTTGGGTTTAACTTAAATCTGTTCTAACCTGCTCTCAACACACATACACAATATTGGCACTCACTCTTACGGCCACATAATTTCCTTGGACATGTCTTTGGAGCTGGTGGTTCTTTTATTACTTATAATCTTGTAGACATGGACATTCATAACTCACGAAAGGCAGCATTGTATTTGGTTCAATAGTGACTCTTTCTGGGTCATTGCCTGTATGTGTTGATGGGATCCCCATCTCCAGTGCCATGACAGATGATGCCACATGTGTAGCAAAACAGTTTTTCTACAGCACCCAGACTGCTCAATGAACCTAGTCATAAGCAATGACACTGAGACAACCAAGTATAAAGGGGTCCCCGGAGAACCTCGGACCGCTCTGCTTACTAGGAGAAGGGGTGGAGCTACAGAAGTTCAGAATGTTTGCAGCGGAAGGGTCCTGGTCCTTCCTGTTCCTGTGTGGGAACCTGGGATTCAATCTGTGATACGAGAGGGCCTGTTAACAGGAACCCATCGCCCACTTTGCTGTGTAGTTTTACTATTTTCCCTTTCGCCTGATAAATTCCATCTCCTTCACCCTTCAAAGTGTCTGCGAACCTAATCCTTCCTGGTCATCTGACAAGAACCTGGATTTTCCTACAACAACATTTTTTTTCCAACCAAATTATTTTCCAGTTTATTCTTATTATGTATTTTCTTGAGAGTATCAATCAATCATAAGCCCAAGTGAGTAGGTAAAATTAAGAACAAAGTCTTTTAAAATAAACCAAAACTGTGTCAGAGAATACAGAACTCTAAAGAATTGGAGGGCTGCAGGGATGACTGAAAAGAGCTAGTCTTCCTATGGTAGAGAAGAAAGCAAAAAGAAAGGGATTGGAGATGCTGACAGGGTTGTGTGTTAGAATATGTGAGCTTAAAAGCTCTTGTCAAAAAACAAAGCAAATAAAAAATCTTTCAAGACAAACTGGCATTGGTTGCTAACTGTGGAGTGAAAAGTAAGAGCTGGAGCTATGAGAGGAAAAACAGACTAAAGGCAGCTTACTGTTCTCCCTGTCTAAAACCAGAAGACATACTTGCACTTTATGGACAGATCTGATTGCAGGTCAACAACATGGGCATGGACCCCCAAATCGTTTCATGTGTGGTTCAACTCCAGCTGCCAAATCCAATCAGGGTTTCACGATTGCTGAGGGAAAATAAATCTATTTTTCATTTTAGCAGAACAATGAAAGGAATCCTTTAAAAAATACACAAACGAGAAACAACAAAAAACACCAATATAATTCTTAATAGTTTTCAAGAGTTGGTTCACTTAGAAAAACACTTTTCAAAGATGTCTGTTTTCCATATTTCCTCTGCATGTGATATAAAGCTGTCTGGTTTTAATAAATGCCCTGTGGCTACTCTTCACCATTAGTATAACTAGGAACTGTCATTGAAAGTCATTAGTGGTGTCCTGGTTCTGCTCAATTTTGTCAGGTAAGCTCACCCAGCTTCTTAACTGCTGGTCGTTTCTTGTGGAAGCAATGGCTACGATACTGCCTCCACCACTTTTTCCAGAGGAGGTCTTGCTCTGTGAGCTGCTGCTAGCCCATGTCAGGCACTGCAGTGCCAGAGGGGACAGTTTGTGTAGCAGAAAGAAGAGTTTTGTTCTCATAAGTGGTAAATGTAGGATTTGGACATGAATGCAGTGTCTACCATTGATTGACGTGCAGCTTGGTCACTTGAATTCCCTAAGCCCTCAGTTCCCTCTTTTTGTAAAATGAGGAGCCTAGCAGCTATTAATATTTTCAGAGTGGTCATGAGAATGGACTAAGATAGCCTATGCAAAGCCCCTGACACATAAAAGGAATTTAAATTAGTAGCATTAATATTTGCTGATTTCGGCCGGGTGCGGTGGCTCACGCCTGTAATCCCAGCACTTTGGGAGGCCGAGGCCGGCGGATCACAAAGTCAGGAGATCGAGACCACGGTGAAACCCCGTCTCTACTAAAAATACAAAAAATTAGCCGGGCGCGGTGGCGGGCGCCTGTAGTCCCAGCTACTCAGGAGGCTGAGGCAGGAGAATGGCGTGAACCCAGGAGGTGGAGCTTGCAGTGAGCCGAGATCGCGCCACTGCACTCCAGCCAGGTGGACAGAGTGAGACTCCGTCTCAAAAAAAAAAAAAAAATTTGCTGATTTCATTATAGAAGAAGGCAAATAAAATTTTTTTTTTCTTTAACTCTCCTTCATTTCTGAAAGGAGGCAATTCTTGACCTAAATGTTAAAGAGAGTTTATATGCTTATTTTTTAAATCAAGTCACAACACTTGAACTTCTAATTCTCTGACCAGAGAATCAGCTCCAATGTGTATAAGTTACTATTTTGAAAATAATCAATAAAATAACTTGGCAACTCTGCCCATAAATTTAATTACTTGAATAAGGCCTTTCATTGTTTTTGGCCTCAGCATTCCCATCAGGAAAATGGACAATAAGACCTTCTCCCTACCTCCCTTAAATCAAATTCTAAAGAAAAGTAATTTGTTGGACAACTAAGCTATAATAGAGAAAACTTAAAAAAAAGAAAAGAAACTTTAAAAAAAATGGTGGTTTTCTTATAAGCAAAGGGCTTCAGAGAAGTATAGATGAATAGGCTGTATTCTTAAAAGAAAATGTGGAGGAAAAGAAGCAAAGAAAGTTCATTCAAGCTATTACTTTCTTCTCTAGAGCTATATGATGTAGAAACTGTCAGCTAAACCAATTACTGTAATGAATGAATCCGCTTCTGAAGACGTCAGTCTCCTCAATCTGTAAGCAGCGAAGGCTTCCTTCCTGAGATCTGAAGGGCTAACCCAGCAGTGTACATGCACCTCTGTCCTTAGTTTCTAGTTCTCAACTTGTTATTTCATAAACTTCAACTAGATAACAAAAAATTATTATTTTTTTAGAGTCAAGTCAATCAAGCCAGTTGTCTTTATAGGTAGACACATCTGTATCTCAGTTGGAGTTGAAGTAAACTCAAACTTGTTTCTTAATAAAGTCTTTGAAGCCTCTTTAAAAATTTGCCAAACAATTTCCTTTGTCAGATATTTTTGACCCTGCAGCATTCATAGGTGAATGTGGACCAGCCGGCATTGCTTTAGCCTTGCAGGCATCCACCACCATTACCCCCTCTCAAGTCAACTGCAAGGATCAGTGGTCGAAGCAAAGCATGACACTGGTGAGTTATAACCAGCCCATGACTTTAAATTACAATGTGCTCTGAGACACTCACTTAAACTGAGCCAGCCTCACTTTCTTCATCCGGCGATGTGGGCTGTAATTATGTATGATTGTATATGCCTTGGTTACAACTGCTTATAATAACTTGGCTAAAAATGTTTAAATCACAGATTTAAACATGACCCAACAGCAAATTGCAATATTGATGATTAAAACTCATTATTAAAATTATTTCTATGCTTAGGAATTGAAGGCTTATTATATATATACACATAAATACATCTATCTATCTATGTGTGGGAAGGGCTTCAGGAAAAATATAATTTTTGTGCATGAGTCTCAAGCTTTTCATAGAAGCAAAAGTTTATTCTAATGTAAGCATCTGCATCAGAAATATTTATAAATTATAGAGATTTAACCATGAAGATAATTTATATCTTTGTAAGTATTTTCAGTTTTTGTTACAAGCAAAACAAATGACCTCTCAGTTCAATTTTGATAGAAGCCACTGAGTTACTGGGTCAATTTGGCAGCAAATCGTCTGCCCTCTGGTGCCTTCCTTGATCTGCCTTCAAAGCACCACTTTGAGCTACAGCTTGCCCTAAAGGTTAATTAATTCATGTTCCCAAAGTACTTTGAGGTCTTCACATAACGGTACTATGTAAGTATTATAGTTCTCAAAGATATTTTAAAATTTTCTTTGTTCAAGGACACAACAGCACTTCTTTGGAGGCAGCAATTAGACTTCTTAGCAACAGTATCATGTTAATATATAATTAGAAACAAAATGATCACACACACAGAGTTAACATTAACACGTTCAAAACCACAGCATTCTACAATAGTTTGGTTTCCACAGTACTGTAGAATAGGCCTATGGATAAAAACGTGTTTGTTCATTTCTTTAAAAAGACAAAAGGTATTATCAATCTGATGGTTGTAGGAGACATGATAAAAAAAAAAGAAATAGGTTCTTACCGATAAGCAATGTTGAACACAGGGCTACTTGAAGCATTTTATAGGCCATGATCCTGTTTTGGAAAAAAAATAAAAAATAAAATTATTTAATTTAGCTGAAAAAAGCTTCATGGTGTATCAGGTACTTTTCAGAAGTATAAAGCAGTTGTTGCATACCTGGAAGCCCTGTGAGCTGAGACACAGTCAGAGAGACGCCCTCATCTGAGATGGCTTTTTTATATACCTCTTGCCTTTTTACCCTTTGGACTTTTTGAACTGGCTTTTTACAGGCTGTTCTTATGTGGGCAATTTATTTATTTACTAATTTTACCGTCTACATGGATTAATGTAATGTTAAAAAAGGTAGAAAAACTGGATCACTCACGTATTGCTGGTGGAAATGTAAAATTGTCCAGTTACTTTGTAAAACAGTTTGGTAGTTTCTTAAAAATTCAAATTTGAAATTACTGTCCAAACCAGCAATTGCACTAGTGGGCATTTGTTTCAGAGAAATAAAAACTTAAGTTAAAAAAAATCTGTACAAGAATGTTCATAACAGCTTTATTAGCAATAGGCAAAGACTAAAAACAAGCCAGATGTCATTCAACAGCTGAATGTTAAAACGTGATATATCTATACCATGGATCACTACCAGCAGTAATAATAATAACTATCAAAAATAATAATTATTGGCTGGGTGTGGTGGCTCACACCTATAATCCCAGCATTTTGGGAGGCCGAGATGGATCACCTGAGGTCAGGAGTTTGAGACCAGCCTGGCCAACATGGTGAAACCTGGTCTCTACTAAAAATACAAAAATTAGCCGGACGCGGTGGCACGTGCCTGTAGTCCCAGCTACTTGGGAGGCTGAGGCTGGAGAACAGCTTGAATCTGGGAGGCAGAAGTTGCAGTGAGCCGAGATCATGCCACTGCACTCCAGCCTGGTTGACAGAGCAGACTCCATCTCAAAAAAAAGAAAAAGAAAAAAAAGTTTAATTAAAAACAAGGAATGTTTTACTGCATTGTAAAATGTGTTTGTTTCCAAAAGAGTACATAATCAATACAACCAGAACAGCACTTTCATTTTTCAAACAATTGCCCTTTTCAGTGCCTTGATTAATCGACTAAGTTCATCATCATACAATTTATTCTTAATGACAAATTATGCCTGTGTGCCAGTTTCATTAAGATTATGCAATCTGTAATGAATTGGTATGGATCTATAAAAGTGGTAGAAAACAACTTTGTTGATGACTATCTTTACATTGTAAAGGGTGTTTAGAAACCTGGATCTCCCTACCTGGGAGTTATGCCTCCATTTACTGATAAATGAAAGGCTTTAGAAGACAGCTAACTAGAAACACACACTGCAAAATCTTGGAAGCTTAGGCCATGTGTCCACTTATACAAGACTTTGGAGATGCAATAGCTGTTGCCACAATTCCATAAATCTCCATTATGTTTTACTTTGTAAAGAGGTATACATTTTTAGTTATGTGATAGACTAGAAGAATATCAAGAAAATCATAGGAAAATACTTTTCTTTTTTCTTTTCTTTTTTTTAAATTTTAAGTTCTGGGATACATGTGCAGAACATGCAGGTTTGTTACATAGGTATACATGTGTCATGGTGGTTTGCTGTACTCATCAACCCATCATCTAGGTTTTAAGCCCCACATGCATTAGGTATTTGTCCTAATGCTCTCCCTCACTTTCCCCACCAACCCGCCTACAGGCCCTGGTGTGTGTGTTCCCCTCCTTGTGTCCATGTGTTTTCATTGTTCAACTCCCACTGATGAGTGAGAACAAATACTTTCGTTTTTTAAACTGGGAGATCATAGAACCAAAAGAGAAATGTATCTTTCTTTTCTCTACTTTTATCATTCTTCAACTTATAGGCCTAAAGTGAAGTTTGTCTGGAGGAGGAATGGGAGAGGGGCTTTGCTTCCTACCTCTTTTACCTCACTTCTCTCAATGGGTCATCAGTCAATTATTTTGGATGGGTTAGATAATGCAAGTATAAAATAATAACAGGTATTCCATAAATTTTTACACATTGTCTCATTTAATACAGCAATTCTATGGAGACAGTATTATCAAGTTTCATAACTTATCCAAGGAGTGTTCAGAAATAACAGGGTAAAGTTTTACAGCAGAAGTAGAGATGCGGTTCACACACAACGGCATGAGCCAGTAAAATGAGACAAATTAGCTGAGTGTGGCCCCAACTGGGCCCAGAGGTGAATGTGGCCTGGGCAACTCAGTTTTATCAGGAAGGTGAAGATATAATACAAGATCCTTTATGGGCCAGAAACTGTTATCCTTCCTGGTGAATGAAGCCTTCCCAGATCCCCCAGTTCGGATTTGGCTGCTCTTTCTTACATCTGCATACCTTCAATCATTAGGCCATTCCCACACGATGGTTATGTAGGTACATTTCAGTATTTCCGAGTAGATTACATGCTTCCTGAAGGCTGGTACTACCTTTTATGCCTGTTTGTGTGCCTTAAGTGCCTAGCACAGTGCTTTTATATAATGGTTCTTAGTAAACATTACTGAACTTAATTGAGTTAACTGATTCAAATTAAATTGAATTAATTTGAGTCAGTATTTTCTTGCACTGATCTATCAGTTTACAGTCTTTTCTAACTGACTACAGAAAACAGACTTCATGTTGTAGTTTTGTTTTGATGTTGATGCATGGGTTTTAAATAGTTTTCCCCAGAACTTGTCTCTTCTTATGACCTATGAAAGAAAAAAGCTGAAATCCATGAAAATTGGCAATCTTCATTACAAAGATACAGAAACGCTCTTTGAAATCAAATTGGAATATCTTTGAAAAATAGAAAGATCAAGCGGCAAGAATTAATGAAGCTTATCAGCTGAGTCTGTTTACAACTCTGATGCTTTATACTTAGAAATCATTACTTTAATATGATATGACAGACCTTGGTAAGCTCCCATATTACATATCAATGAAAAATAAATGTTAGAAGAGAAACATGTGAAATCAGATCTGCTATCATTTAAAAATTTTAAAGAAGAAAAAAGAAAGGTAAAAAAAAGAAAAACAAACAAACAAAAAACAACAACAAAAAAACTTTTAACCAGGCACAGTGGCTTATGCCTGTAAGCACTTTGGGAGGGTGAGGCAGGTGGATCACCTGAAGTCAGGAGTATGAGACGAGCCTGGCCAACATGGTGAAACCCTGTTTCTACTAAAAATACAAAAATTAGCTGGACATGGTGGCACACATCTGCAGTCCCAGCTATTTGGGAGGCTGAGACAGGAGAACTGCTTGAACTAGGGAGGCGGAGGTTGCAGTGAGACGAGATTGCACCACTGCACTACAGCCTGGGTGACAGAGCAAGACTCCATCTCTGAAACAAAAAAAAAGAAAAGGAAAACAAAACACCCAAACAAAAAACCTTTACACTATCAAGAGGCAAGCTGAACTTAGTTTCTGTTCTGAGTCATGCCAGCGAGACAATCCAACACAACAAACCGCAAAGCTTTGGAAAATGTAATGCTCATTTATAACATTCTGATAAGAAGGAATGAAGGGCATAGTACAGCTTGGCATGATTCAATGTCATTACTGGCACCAGTAAAAGGTGTAGAGCCAGCCAACGTGTTGGGGGAGGAGAAGATATTAACTCTTAACACTGAAATGAACTTTCAACTACAGTCAACCTATTGGAAGTGAGCAGGTGATAGCACTTATTTTTATGAAGTTATTTGAGACTTTCAAATAATTGCTATATGAGAACAAAATTTTACTATAGCACCTGTTAAGGGAATCATTTTTAACTGATTTGACTACAGATAAAGGTTTGCTATAACTTGTATTGTTAGTATGTGTCATCATTATCAGGTCAAACCTCTCAGGGGGGCCATTTCTTCCCTAGAAGTGAGAGAATATCCTGGTATTTAGGCAGAGAATGACCTAGCAACCACATCCTAAGAATGAATGACGGTTTCTGTAAAGTCTTGAGCTACCTGCAGAAAGTAGCTCTTTAGCAAGGCACAAGATAACAAGATTCAGACCTAGTTGGTGTAATTAAAAACTACTTTTCAATTATTGTGTAGAATATGGTTCTGTCTTGGAAGCAGAAATTTTTTCATTTTCTCAATTTAAGAATAAAATCAGGCCTTGCTGAGGACACATATGAAGTATATTCTCTCTTTAATCTTTCCACTCGACTCAAGTACACTATACTTCTTATCGTACCTACTGAGGCTTAAATGCTGCTGTCACCAGGATATGAGGGCATAT
Source organism: Piliocolobus tephrosceles (assembly GCF_002776525.5). NCBI lineage: Eukaryota > Metazoa > Chordata > Mammalia > Primates > Cercopithecidae > Piliocolobus > Piliocolobus tephrosceles. The sequence continues at coordinate 2,022,792 of NW_022300975.1, forward strand.
ATTCACCATATATTAACAGTAGGAGCCAGACTAACTTGGAGAAATTAGCTAAAAGGTTAGAGGCCCCCTTGTATTCATTTTAGTGTGGTTACTGCAGGCTTTAAAATTTGCTACAGCCTAGCCTGGGCAACAGAGTGAGACTCCATCTCAAAAAAAAAAAAAAAAAAAAAAAAAAAAACTTTGCTACAGCCTGAGATAACTTAGGTTTAATGTTTGGAAATGTAGTTTAAGGACTTTAATAAGTAGTTGTAGGTAGCTCAGGATCTTTGAAATACTGACTGATCCTGCCTGCACTGAGGAAGAGGAGACCTCCCCATTATATGGGGCTTAATTGTCATCTTAAGATCAAAGGTCGTATTGGATCCTGGATTTTAGAATGACCAATCTTGGATCTTCAGATGATCCAATATGACCTTGGATCTGAAGATGACAATTAAGCTCATGTTGTCCAAGGTCTCTTTCTTTTCACTCTTTTCCAGTTATTTCCTAATTTGTATATGCACCACAGAGCAGCATTAAAAGACAGAAAATTGAGAATTTAGTCTTATCCTTCAGTTGTTATTCATTCATTCAACAACTATTTATCGGACACTTTCTAGGCTCTAAGTACTTTTCAAAATCCATCTATTTGAACATATTCCATGTGCACTGTTCCAAGTACTAGCATTACAAACAGACATCAAAATTGCTCCTTGTGTGGGAGAAGACAGTTTCAGGGAATGCTTCCCAGTGAGGTGAGTTGGAATTTCCCATGAGGAGAAATTGAGTTGTGGGAGGAAGAAAAATCCAGGAAAAGAGAGCCTGAGGAAAGGTCAGGAAGCTTGAATGGACACGATGCATCAGCAAGGCATCAATTGGGGCCATGACCGTACATTTATGAATACTCTTCAGACCTACTTTAAAAACTTTCTTTGTTCTTTGTTACTGATGTTCAATAATTTCAGTGATTTCTGTTGGTTGTCACTATAAACGAGTTGGAGTCATTTAAAGATGTATCATTAATACAAATGTATACAGTCTAGCAGTTTAAGCAAAACGCCAATCTGTTATACGATATGGTATTAGAGTCACACAGCTTCATGATTAAGCTTCGCGGTAATGCATGCCAAGGCATTTTTCTCATTACACTCTGAATAATTGATAGTTGACAATATGTGACATTTATTGAGCATCAGCAATGTGCTAGCTCACTTACAGAGCACAGAACTATCAGGGGACCTTGCCCAACTGGCTCACTATCAAAACACAGTCTGTCATTTCCTAAGCCTTCCATGCTTCACTAAACTAAAAGAAAAAGAAAAAAAAAAGCATTTCTGGAGATTCACTGCAGAAGTGAAAAAGGCCAGATTTTTTCTGCAGGTAGCTCTGTGGACATTAGTATTAGTTCCATAGGGATTCAATCTGTTCCCATGGTTCTGGTAATCACAGAAGATAAACTTGATAATCTAGCATAGATTAGGGTAAAGGTTGTTCTAGGATTTTACGATGCTTTTTCTGCTGCAGCCTGTAATTGAGCCCTCAGTAGTGTGACTTTTTCAGGATCAAAACTAAGTACATGTGTTTCAGTCTAGCTCATATAAAACCAACAGTTGGATTCACCAGGGAAAGGCTTAGCTTTGAAGGATTTAAAGGATTCCTTGAAATTCCTGGGTCCTTGAGGAAAAAAGAATAGACTTAAGATACTGCAAAGGAATAGGGAGGAAGGTTATGGGAATTAAATGCCATGAGTTGGTAGGGGAATAGGAGAGAGAAAACAGAATTCTGAGTCCTGGCTTGGAAGCTGCAAGAGGTTAGAAGGAGATCATGAGGGATGTCACAGTGGATGCAAAAGAATAGTAGAAATTACTTCTCATGCGTGATTGTTGGGTAGCTTTATTAGTTTTCTAGGGCTGCCGTAACAAAATGCTACAGCCTGGGTGGCTTAAGTAATGGAAATTTATTTCTCACAGTTCTAGAGATTGGAAGTCCAAGAAAGTGTTGGCAGTTTGAATTCCTCCAAAGTCTCCTTTTTGGATCTTTTCCGACCACTCTCTTGCTGCCTCCTCACATGGTCATCCTTCTGTGCACACACGTATCTCTGGATCTCTGGTGTCTGTGTCCTAATCTCCTTTTCTTAGAAAGACGCCAGTCAGATTGGATTAGCGCCCATCCCAACAACCTTGTTTTTAATTAATTACCTCAGTAAAAGCCTTATCCCCAAATATAGTCACAATCTGAGTTACTGAGGGTTAGGGCTTTAACATATGAATTTGAGGGGAGGCAACACAATTCAGTCCATAACAGTAGCAAAGACAAAACCCTTCAAATGTGGGCAGTTTTGTTATTAACAACTTCTGGTTTTCTATAAAGAGAAAGACTTTTTTTTTTCTTTCTGAGACGAGTCTCAGCTTTGTCGCCCAGGCTGGAATGAAATGGTGCAATCTCAGCTCACCTGGGTTCAAGCGATTCTCCTGCCTCAGCCTCCTGAGTAGCTGGTATTACAGGTGCACGCCATCATGCCCGGCTAATTTTTGTAGAGATGGGGTTTCACCATGTTGGCCATGCTGGTCTTGAACCCCTGACCTCATGTGATCCACCCTCCTCGGCCTCCCAAAGTGCTGGGATTACAGGTGTGAGCCACCATGCCCAGACTAAAAAGGAGATTTTGGAAAGCTGATAGAGAATATCAGAAGGAACAGCCTCAGTAGAACGGGTCCACTGATGAACTGTTTTTTCTTTCCTTTCCTTCTTGAATAGAAGAGAGGTTTGAGAAAGACAAGAAACGCTATTCTACAATCTTCCCTCTCCATCTCCCAATTCCATTTCCTTCCTAGTAATTCAAAATTGTGAAATTATTTGTATTTCTGGGCCAGTATGTTAAAGCTAATGTGAAATTTTAATTCTCACTCCCACTGCGGTCACCCAACAGGTTGATGGGTTAATTTCTTTTTCATGGAAAGAAGATGTACCAGAGAAGATGGAAATGGGCAAGAGTGAGTTGGGGAGCTTGCCAGGGGCTTCCTATACCTACGGCAGGCCTTGGTTCCATTTTTTGGAGGTTCCTCAGGTAGAATTAATGACTTTCTCATGATTCTTAAATCCAGATTATTTAATTTATCCTGGTCATGTAATGGGCATTAAATAAATTATCATAATCATTTTTCTCTGTTATCAATTATAATATATGTTTCTCAAGCAAGCCTGAGAATATTATCCTTTGGAACTAGAAAATCAAATTTAGTGCATGTTCCAAGGATCTCAAAACTACGATTATCCCCATACCAAAGGTTCCTAGGAGGAATTTTGTAGAAATTCCACTTTTAATAGAGGTATAACGATTACAGAGTCTGGCCTTTTTGATGTTGCAGTTTTGGTAGGATGCTGTATTCTCCACTGTTACCATCAGCTTTTCTTCTCAAGAGTAGTAAGCCCATATGGTTTGGCTGTGTCCTCACCCAAATCTCATCTTGAATTGTAGCTCCCATAATCCCCACCTGTCATGGGAGGGGCTTGGTGAGAGGTAACTGAATCATGGGGGTGGGTTTTTCTCAGGTTGCTCTCATGATAGGGAATAAGTTTCATGAAATCTGATGGTTTTATAAAAGGCAGCTCCCCTGAACATGCTCTCTCTTTCCTGCTGCCATATAAGATGTGCCTTTGCTCCCCCTTGGCCTCCTGCCATGATTGTGAGGTCTCCCCAACCATGTGGAACTGTGAGTCCATTAAACCTCTTTCCTTTATAAATTACCCAATCTTGGGTATTTCTTCATAGCAGTATGAGAACGGACTAATACCTAAGCCTTTGGTTATTCTAGATGAGAACTATGATGCTATAAAGACAACAGCTTTGGGTGAACAGTACAGACATGGAAAAGAAAAGGAACATGAGAGAAAGGAAAAGAAACCACAAACCTAGAAAGAATAAACAACATTAGCACCCAATCTAAGATAATTAAACAAAAATATTTCATGATCTGATTGAGATACAGATATAAAGATGAGACTATGGCAGAGGTTGGGGTATGTCTGTGTACCAGAGGCAGGTGAAAGACACAAGAGGGTATAGGTATATGATCAACTATATACAATTTTGTCATACACCTAGCTGTCTTGAATAAAGTTTTCAATGTTTCAGTTGATAAAATAAATAATAATATAAAATAAAATAATAAATATAAAATAAAAAATACATCTAAATCTAATGAGCCCAGTCCCATGAACTCCTTGGCATATGGCATACATCTTTCTGGGAGAAAATTTTGCCAGTGGGAAATTAATTATAATAAATATTCATTATCTCTGGTATTTTTGAAGACTTTTATCTGTAAGGGTTGGATGTATGGAAAAAGAAAATATCACTTTTGGAGTGGTTGCTTTTGGAGTGATGATATCCACTCAAACCATCACTCTTCATTAGTGAGAGGCTACCTAGAGACGGGGGCCCCCTTAGAAGATGAGGTGATTTGCTTTGGCAGGGAGTGACATTCTGAATAGAGACAACCAATCTACTAGATTGATGGTAACTGATTAGAGGGTAGAGAGTGCTTCTTCCAGGAGTAGGGGAGGGACTAGTGGGTGATTTCAAGAGAAATAGATACTCCCATGCTCCCCCCACCAAAAAAAAAAAAAGAGAGACTGAAAGATGCTTGTTACAGAAAATGATGCAAAGGCAGGAAGCCACTGTGGAAGGGAGTCAGACTCAGAACAAACAACTCACTCTCCCTCCCAACCTCTCCACACAAAAAGGTGTGGAATTTGGAAGCCCGAGAGATGTCATGGACTTTCAATCTCCATATACACATGGCACATCAAAGCCTGTTGGCATTTGTTATTGATTCAATGTTTTCCAATGGCATTTCACATTATCAGTCAGAAGACCCATGAAGATGCTCCATCATTAACCTTCACACCAGGATAAGAGTTAGTCCCCTAATCTGGACAGGAATTCAGTCCCCATTCAAGCTAGGAATATCCAGCAAATGCCTCTCAGCCAGAAGAGCAGGATAATATCAGTGTTTCACAATTTGGAACCTTGAAACTAGTACTTTTACAATCACCCGGCATTCAGCAATTCTCCTCCACCACACCCTATTATTTTTTCCCAGGAGTGTCTGTACAATGAAAGGTATTGTGCCTTGTTAAAGAAATTTCAGGCTACAAATAAAGAGATGGTGGAGTACTGGACTGATGGTAGAGGGTCCCTGACATCACATTCTAGGCTTATTTCTTTTACAGGTTGGACTTTTTTATATTATTACTTTATGGTCATATAATTATTATGGTGAAACAAAAATAATGAACATCCAACAATAAAATGAACAAATAAAACAAAAAATGATTTTAAAAGTGTGCAGTTTTGGTCATACACAAATGGTGTGCCTATTCTAAAATGCTTTTATTACAACTGTGAAAGTTGTCAGAATTAAAATAGTCACTAGTGTTAAAACAAAAACAAAAAACCCTGACAAAATTGCTGGAGAAGGCCAGGCAGAGAGGGTTCTCATGCTTGCATGTCTGATAACAAAACTATCATAGAAGACTTTGCAAAAATCACAACCTTGCATACAGGCCATCGTGACCTTGCACAAAAAATACTTCTGCAAGAACATCCGCCCAGCAACTGCTCATCTAACCTTGGATGGGAATCACCTTTGCGTTGTCGGTCTTTGTAGCCAAGGATAATTATTTCAAAACAGTTATGTTATCCTTTTCATTTTCTCTTTAAAAAATATTTGACTTCCTTTACCTCCCTGAATATGCACATAGTTTACTAGGCATGCATATTCCTATTGCAATGCTCTATTCCCTAATAGATATCTTTTCCTTTTAGAGAGCCTCTTTCTGTTATTTAGGATGACACGATATTTTTTTTTTTTTTTGAGTTGAAGTCTCGTTCTGTCACCCAGGGTGGAGTGCAACGGCACGATCTCGGCTCACTGCAACCTCTGCCTCCTGGGTTCAAGCGATTCTCCTGCCTTGGCCTCCCAAATAGCTAGGACTATAGGCACGTCCCACCACACCCAGCAAATTTTTGTATTTTTAGTAGAGACAGGGTTTCACCATGTTGACCAGGCTGGTCTTGAACTCCTGACCTCGTGATCCACCCACCTCAACCTCCCAAAGTGCTGGGATTACAGGTGTGAGCCACCATGCCCAGCTGACACATTTTAAAGCTTACTTCAAATGACAGAAGTCTGGCAATTTGATGTGGGAGGGATACAACATTAGTAAAAAGAAAATCAGATAGTCAACAAATTGTCAATTAGAAACAAAAAGTTTTGAGTGTCTAAAATATACCAGGCATTTTCTGCATGTTGTTGCAGTATGATATGAGAGGAAGATAATATAATGATGGGTAAGTGAGTTCCTCAGACTGACATTTGTCTATTGGAGAAAATACAAGACAATTTGATTCACTTCAAAGGTCTGCAATTTGAGTTAGATAAGAAATTTTAAGAGGCAGTTCTTTTTGCGACAGCAGGAAAAGTGTGCTTACCTCTTCCTTTGAATTACCAGTGATTCATTGCATGTCTGTAAGTGCTGTGATCAAAGGTCAAGGTACAAGTCTTCCTTATATGTGTGAGGTTTTTTTCCACCTTTGAACTTCTTAAAAGGCTTTTATTACAGAGTGCCCCAAAGATCAATGGGTCTTGTTTTATCACTTTACATTCTAATAATGCACCAAAGTTGGCTATTTGCTAGGGTTTTTTCAAAAGGTTTTGCTGAAAGAAGAATAAAATAAGTTTGAGAGGAATTTGTATGTGCTATTTTCCCTTCATTTTCCATGGACAAATCCCAGCAAATACAATTATAGAAAACCCTGTCTTGTCTTTTCAGATTGAGACTGGTGTATAATTCTTGGAAGTCAACCGAGTTGACAGACAGCTTCAATTCAGAAATTGGACAATAGCATCTAAATGGGGGTTCTGTGCAGAAAATTTTCTTTATACATTTTTTTGGTCAGTCTTAAAAGGTATTAAGTAATATCTATAGACTTTGCATGTCCCCTTCTGTTTACCTATGTGTGTTTCTCTCCGTCCTGGTATTTTTAACTGGCTCCTTTCATCCCCATGAGCTGGCTCCTCAGCCTCTGATTTCAGAGCCACACAAGTTTCACGAACTTCACCAGTTATTTTCCAAAACAAAAAAGTGTATTTTATTGAAAAAATGACAACCTGTTGTTAGCTAATTCCATTAAAGATAGGAAAACCATATATTTATTTAAACTTCATTGACAATTTTCCTCTACTTCGATATGCTCTTTAGTGCTAAATCCTACTTTGACAAAAATGAACTCATTTTCTTCCACCTCACAACCTGGTAATTTTTTGTGACTTGCCCAGTACTATCAACAACAATGCCATCTCCCCAGGATTTAAGACTTAAAAGCATGAGCTGACTTTTGGCCCCTATTTCTTTTCTGCTTTTCTCAGATACCAGAAGAAGTAAATTAAGCCACCAAAACATATTTTCTCCATGCATTTCCTATCTGTTGATCCCATTTAGAAAAGCCTGCTCCTAAGTTTTCCTAACCAAGACCTTACATTCACACTACTCTAGTTCTTATCTCCATTCTCTCTTCCTCACTTCATGTCTTTTAGGGATGACCTTTCCAGCTAAATAAGTTATCAGGGCATCCAATTCACTTTTTCTTTGTTTAATATCAAGATTCTCCCCAGCTCAAGAGTTCTGTTTCTTATTTTCTATTGCAACACTCTTCCAACCGGCTTTTCTGCTTCTAGTCTTGAACTCTTCCAGTCTAGTCTCCACATGCACCCAGAATGATCCTTACGAGGCCTAAATTTATTCATAGTACTCCACTGCTGGAGGCTTGGGTCTGGTTTCCCACTCATTTCAGGATACATTTCAGATTTTTCTGCATGGCATTCAGGGCTCACCATGATCTGAGTTCCGCTTCCTTTCAAGTTCCATCTAAACTTCCATTTCCTCCTCTCCTGCCCCACTTTGCACAAAACACTCCAGACATAATGAGCTACTTACTGAATGCCCAGGCAGCTTCATACTTTTTCTTTTTTAAACTGGTCAGTCTACCTAGAATGCCAACCCCGATTCTTTTTCCTGGCAAATGTAAATTCATCTTTCAAGGCATTGTTCAAATTTCATTGCTTCTTTGAGATCTTTCCTAACCCGTCTCCCTCCTTGGAGACCAGCCTTCTCTCAGAGAACCTCTAAGACCTTATTGCTCTCAATGATGCCTTAAAAGTCTATCAATGCAGTAGAAATTCCCTCTATCTCTGTGTACTTTCTCTTCAATCTGTCTTGTTAGAGAGGTTGAAAAACTAGAAACTACATTTAGATGTTTTAGCAACCAAGGATCTGGTTGTGAAAAAGGGTTCTACCAAGTAGACTATGTTCTAGAAATCAGAAGTCAGATGCTTTTCTTCCTCTCTTTCTCTCTCTGTGTCTCTCTCTCTCTTTCTCAATACGTTGCTGCTAGCATGCAGAACATGGGATGTGAGTGTGTAGAGGCAATGGCCAGGCTCAGCATTCTACCATCTGGAAGCCATCCCCATAGGTAACTGGAGACAACAAAGCTGTGGCATCAGCAGATGCTGCCCTGTGCGCTGCAGCTTTATGACGTTTGCCTGAATTCAATTGTCCAATGTTGAGCCCCTGATTTTGGCCCTTCTATTCCTCCTAGAAGTTTTATAAATATCCGTTTCCCTGTATTATATTTCGTTGTGCTTGAAGTACCTGAAATGGTTTCTGTTTCCTAGATTGAAACCTGATACATTTGCCTCTTTAAACTATAACTTTTTTGAATGCAAGAATAGGTGTTTTTCTTTTTTACTTTCTTGGGATGACCACAGAGCTGGGTTTCACCAAATAAATGGTTGATGCACTAGATGAGCCAGTAATGACCCAAATGATGTGTAACAGTAAACATAAACCTGTTTACTGACATGCAAACCCCTGACACACAAACCCCTCTTTCAGTGCTCTCCTTCTTTACCTGGCCAACCTTGTCCATTCCTGTGCTTCAGTCTAGTGATTCTAGTTATTATATTCCATACACGTATGTCGTGCCCCTTCCTCTGTCTTTTTGTTCCAATGGCTGCTCCCGTCTGCAGTGAGTTCCTTCCTTTCTGCCAATACATTTACTACTTCTGTCAAGAAAAAACATAAATGCCACTCTTTATAATAAATATTCTTTTGCTGATGCCCAACGATGAAAAGAATGTTTACTTCTGGTGCTTTCTGGCATTATGCTTTGCTACTCCATACCAGTTAAAATAATTTTGGCTCCACGTAAAAGAAAAGCCAACTCTAATTACTTAAACAAATAAGGATTAAATTTCAATTGTGTTTCGTAACAAAAAATCTGGAGGTGAGAGATCGCTGAGTTTTGGGTTAGTAATTCAAGAACGTTTGTAGCGGCTTCAAGTAATTTTCTTGACTTTTTCCTCATGGATGCAAATGACACCCAAAGATCCAGGTATTGTTCTTGTATTCAAGGCAGACACATAGGAGGAGGGAGGCAGAGCCAGGCCTGCCTGTGCCTTTTAATAGGAAAGCAAAAGCCTTTCTAGAAACCACTTAGCATACTTTTACATCTATTTTATTTCTGAAGACTGGGTCAGATAGTCATTTCTCACTACAGAAGAGTACAGGAAAGCAAGCTTTCAGCTGTGAGATGGAAATAAGACAGTTGGAAATGGCTATTGGGTTACCTAAACCAAAGTGACTACCCTATTTTCTCAGTCTTCTACTACCATCACTATTATTTGGGCAAATTCAAGGCCTCATATTTTTCTACAATCTTCAGACATGCTTACCACTGTGCTGCAAACCTAGGCATAACGATTTCCAGTAATATAAATAACTTAGATTAATGCAATGAAAACTCTAGCCATTGTCTAACATGGAGTAGACTGAGAGACAAAAACACACTAATCAGATTGTCTCACATGAATGCAGTAAAATAAGAAAGAAGGGTGTCTTAGTTCACTTTATGTTGCTGATAACAGAATACCTAAAACTGAGTAATTTGTAAAGAAAAGGAATTTATTTCCTATAGAGGCTCACAAGTTCAAAGTCAAGGGGACATATATTGTAGGGGCCTTCTTACTGGTGGAAACTCTCTGCAGAGTCCCCAGGTGGCCCAGGACATCACATAATGAGAGGGCTGAGTGTGCTAGTTCAGGTCCCCCTTCCTCTTCTCATAAAGCCACCAGTCCCACTCACGTGATAACCCATTAATCTATGAATGAATTAATCCATTCATGAGGGCAGAGCTCTCATGACCCAGTCACCTCTTAAAGGTCCTACCTCTCAAAACTGCTATACTGGGGATTAAATTTTGACATGAATTTTGGAGGGGACAAATATTCAAGCCATAGCAAAGAGTGTGACTTGTTTTCAGATGTATTTTCCTATTGCCAATTGAGGGTCCTTGGCCTCTTTTAATATCATCAATTTAATAGCATTTCTTTTTGTGTTTATTATAGTATGCCAATGTCACTTCTAAATTCTAGTTCTTAAGAAACGGCCAACCATTGTGGATGGTCGGTAGGTTCAAACATCAGTTTTTTATGCTTATAAAATCTGTCTTGAGTTCAACATGTTTGTGAAGAGCAATGAAATGCTGGTTCACATAACAGCTGTTTAAATGAGAAGGAAAGTATAGTTTGAAAGATTTGAGCCATTATTTGTGACTACAGTATGAATTTTACAAACCTGAAATGCTAAGTTAGGAAGAGTTGAAGAGTCTTTTCTCCCAAACAGGCTTTCCTTAAAATCAGTACTAACCATAAGACGATCAAATGGCATTCTCATTTTAAATTTCCCCTTCCTGCCATTCCCCCAGTATTTTTTTACCATGAAATAATGTTAAAATGAATCTTGAGGCAGGGTTGAGGGATATGGCTGAAATAAGCAATCACAGAAGTACTCCTTGTGGAGAAATGAGGTTTGCCTTTATGATGGCAGAGTGGCTAAACAGTATTGAAATGGGGAGGTGGGGAAAGGCTTTTGGTGGATTCTGTGCAGTGACTTTCAGGCCTCTTTTTAAGCACAATCTAATGGATTATCTCTGTCCCTGTCATCCAGGCTAACCAGTACTGTCTGGTGCTTTGGGGCTGGCCACTTACCGTAGGAAGTCTCTGCTCAGATTATTAGAAGGAGTGCTTCTGCAATAATCACACCCTTCCCTCTGATAAAAATTAGATATTACAGCCTTTACTAATTATAGACTGGTGGCTCTGGTGCCCTTCCGATGGTAAATTGCTTTGAGATAGCAGCTGGAAATTGGGTAGTAAAATAAATCCAGAAGAGGCTTGTCAAGCTTTTCTTGTCCATAAAATAAAAATAAAGTATCATATTTGTGAGGTTCCATAGAAGGAAAAATTGGAAAGATAGCTCAAGTTGCTTAGTAAAGAGAATTTTGCTGTCAAAACATCGCCACATCAGCCACTGTTAAAACAAAAATGCAATCAGGAAAATTACTTTAAATGTTTATGTTTACTTCCAGTTTTGAAATTAGAACATCATGTTCCTTTGGGTTGCCATTCAAATCTCTCTTCCTCTCCTGATTCCCATAAATGTAGTAGTTGATAAACTCCTCTCTTTGGAAGTAGAATGACTACTCCAAAACTAATTTTTGTTTTTTCTTTTCTGAGAGCTTCACTGCCTGTATGATGCCTGGAAATTACAAACACATCTAGTTCAAGTCCTTTATTTAAAAGATGTTTGTTTCTGACTTTACGACTATCATGTAAACTCTTTGTTGAGTATTATTGAACTACCTTTGTTTCCAAGTCAAAAAACATTGAATCAGTTGGGTTTTGGTGACTTAAGAACTCAGTGCTTTGTGAGTAGAGAAACACCATTTATTTACGCAGCTGTTCTACACATCTGTGCAATCCTTCCTCATATTTATCTACCCACACCAATCCCGCACCCCTACCTTCTACCTGCCTAGTTCTACCTTTTGGAGCAATACAGAATATCTAGGCACTGAGCCAGGCCAGCAAGTGTAATAGCTGCATGTCAGTTGACAGGTAAGAAAGGTTAGTGATCCATTAAGGTGGGGACCGCTATTCTCAGCTAGGGACAAGTCTCCATATTAAAGTCCAAATTCTGTTCTGATTGTCTTTAGTCTTCCTTTTGTATTCTCTCCGGCTTGTCACTTCTGTTTTTCATTTTTTCCTCCAAATAGAAAAAAACATGATCAACCCAAGAAACACAGGAAAGTAAGCGCTAGGATTACAGGACAGAGCACCCTTACCTCTGGTTCTATGTAACACAATGGACAAGCAAGAGAACTGCCCACTTACCTTCCCCGCACCGTCCTGCTTTGCCGCCCACGTTGTGTGAGTGTGTAATCATTTCGAATCAAATTCTATTCCCAGTTTTGGGCTCCATTTTGCCCCTGGGAAGTGACTGAGAGGAGCAGGGTGGGGAAAAACCGTCTGAGAAGGTTACATAAACCTAATTCCGGGAGAACCTAGCTCAGATGCATCATTCTCAAATTGTGGCTCCAAGATCAGGCAACAACCAACCTCGCGAGACAACTGGGTCGACGGTGCAGGGGGAGCTTCGCGGTCCGGCCGCAAGGGGGAGCACGTGTTTGCTGAGCCCGGCCTCTGCGCGTGGGCGTGGACGTGGGTGTGGGGGGCGGGTGCAGGCGAACGGCTGCCGGTCAGTTGTCCTTGTCCCGTTGAGTTGCGCGGGTCGCGTTCGAGGGCATGGACGACAGGTACGCTGCGCTTCGGCGGGCCCAGCTGCATCTGGATTTCATCCACGCCAACTCGTGAGTGCCGAGGTGGGGTCGGGGTCGGGGAGGGTCACTGCGCCATGAAGAAAGGTTTTGCCGGTTCCGTGAGGAAATACTCAACAAGTGAACTTGATTTATGGATTTATTTATTTATTTGAGCTGTATAGGCTTTTTTAAAACCATGAAAGCGTGATAAAGATATATTCTGGGCCAGGCTGAACCCTTTTGGTACTCTTCAATGAACACCAAGTGGTTGGAAGGCCCCCTATGTATCATTTAACACAACTGTTTAATTGTTGGTCGGCAGAACCGTGATTCTACCAATCCTACCTAACCTTAGTCTGCCTAACGCACTGACAATTTAAACATTAAAGTTGCCCTTCAAACAGAGTAATTTGCATATATTGATTTCGAACTCTGTGGCCTCCTGAGTCTTTTCAAAAATGTAACCTCTCTAAGGATAGGAATCTCACCTTTTAGTTATTTGGTCATTTCTTCTTCTCTGCCGTGCCTGTCTGCCTTTTAGAGCTTCTCAGGTGTCATTTCAAATACTCAGATTGCAGAGGAGAATGACAGAGGTGTTTTTTCTCATCTGCCATTTCCCATACAGCAAATTATAGCAGTTAGTGCTGTTTAATTCACAGTGGTACGTCGGGGTTTTTCTTTTTCTTTCTTTCTTTTTCTTTTGTTTGGCATCTTTTGGTTATTTGGATTTACTAAATATATGGACTGATATCAGGGATGTACCAAATTTGAAACCACAAAAGTGGAGGTATAAAGAAAGCCAGGGAAGGCCAGCCTTGCTGTGTGGGACGAACTGTGTAATTTTAACATAACAGAGTTAAACAGGCAATATTCAGCAGATACTCAGTTTTTATGTCTCTACAGAGAATGATGTCAAGCTGGAAAGGGTGGAACAAAAAGTTAAAAGGTAGCTGAGGTGGAAGACAAATGAAGAAATAATAGTTTTGAGTGAATTTAAGAAAAATGCTCAGTGCGGTGCTGGAAGGACTGTGAATTTTATCTCAGAAAAATTCCTCAGCCTCAGTTTTATATGGATTTTGTGGCTACTGCTTCACAACCTCCATTCCCCCAAACCACCCTGTGGTAGCCACTTCCCCAGTCCCATTTTCAACTAGTGGTGTAGTAACTTAACAAGTGACAGCGACATGGAGTAACAACAAAATTAGATACAAATCGAAGACTTCTCAGCTCCTCCAGGTAGTTTGGTTGGTTGGATTTGGAGACAGGGTCTTGCTCTGTGGCCCAGGCCGGGATGCAGTGATATGATCATAGTTCTCTGTAGCCTCGAACACCAGGACTCAAGTGATCCTCCAGCCTCAGCCTTCCAAGTAGCTGGGACTGCAGGCATACACCACTATGCCCCACTAATTCTTTTTTTAAATTTTTAGTAGATAATGGGGTCTGGCTATGTTGCCCAGGCTGGCCTTGAACTCCTGAGCTCAAGTGATCCTCCCACTTAGGCCTCCCAGAGTGCTGGGATTCCAGGTATGAGCCACTGAGCTCAGCCTAGGTAGATTGTTGTTTGAGACTTCCTTCTGCAAAAGGAGTGATTTTTAAATTTCTCCCTTTACCTCTATGTCCAATCCATCAAGTGCATGCTTTCTCTAAATATGTTTCAAATCATCCATTTCTCTCTGTCTCCACTGCCATTGACTTTAGTCCAAACCACCACCATCCCTTGTCCAGACTACTCCAGACAACCTCTTAACTGGGTTCTTTGCTTTCCATTCTGGCTGCTCGATGGTCCTTTTCCTGGAAAGCTGCCAGAGTGAGCTTTTTAAAATGTAAACCAAATTATGCCCCTCTTCTTAAAACACTACAGTGGTTTCCAGTTGTATGTCAGCCAAGTACAAGTTCTTCTCTGTGGGCTAGGAAGCCCTGCATGACCCAGTCATGCTCTCATCTCAAGCTGTTCTCCCCATTTTACCATAAGCAGAGCTCACTGCTCGTCTTAGCTCTTCTTCTGCTTCGAGGGTGTTTGCATCTGTTGCTCTTGCTAGAAGGTTTCTACCGTACTCTGCAAGGGAGTGAATTCTCTCATCCTTCAGGACTCAGTTTAAATACCTTTTATCAAGAGGTGCTTTCCCTACCACCATGCCCCTCCTCACCAGTTACTCTTACCCATCACTACTATGAAGGTAGCACCCAGTCAAAATCTGTAATATCATCTTCGTAAGTTTGTTTACTTGTGTGTTTTCCGTGTACCCCACCAGCTTGAGCTCCAAGACATCCAAGACCCTACCTGTACGCATGGGCAATGGTAGGCAGTCAGCGACAATCTCTCAAATGAGCTAGTGCAGAAACTCATATGATGTTTTGGTCAGAATTACTGCAGTTGCTATTTTAAAGGATTGTTTATGTATTGAATTTTTGTATATTGAATCATGTACTTTAAATTTCCTAGAAGGGCTTGTGATTTAAAGTCCTGATTTTGTAAAGCATATCATACTTCTCTTTTACACTATTTTACGTTTTTATAATGGCTTTCTTTTGGGTGAAGGACATCTTTTTGTAACAATAACATTTTAGTACTTTTTTTTGTTAATTACAAAATTTAAAGCTTACTGGACTCAAGAGACTTTTAATCAGCCTCTGTGTTTCAAACTCCAAAATATGGGGATATATTGTGTGTGTGTGTGTGTGTGTGTGTGTGTGTTTTAAAAATACATTTTAAGCTAAAGTGTTGTCCTGTGTCCTGAGGTGTTTGGAGACTCCGAGACATTGCAGATGATGCTTTCTCTTGTATACAAGAGCAGATGTATTTTTGATAAATGAGGCTCTCTTGCTTCTGTTACCTGTTTACTAAATATAGAAAGAAAATTGCATACTGAATATTCCCTTAATGCTGTGATAAGATTGCTGATTGAAATATCCGCATCAGGAAATTAGAAGCAAGCTTGGGAGCCTTAAGCTAGTGTGATTCCACCCTCAGATAACTATGAACCTCCAAAATGTTGTAAATACTGAAGGCTGTCTGGAGCATTCTGTTACCGAGGACTTGGCATTGGAGGGTACAGGAGAGAGTGACCTGAGGCCATTTTTGAGGTTATTTAAGGAGCAGGCTTCGGCAGAAAGATTCCCCAGAAAAATACAGATTGGTGAGGCACGCAAGGGCTTCCTGCCAGTTCCTTTGCCTGCAGATGGAGCCTTATGGCCTTTTAGTAGGCAAGGATTTTGATCAGTATTCTTCAGAAATATTTTGTCTTTAAATAATACAATTTTAATGAAAAATCTTCTGGGGGAAAAAAACTCACTTGAAAAAACATGCTTATAAAGTAATATTAAAAGGTCAAAGTTTATGTCAGTGATAGATACTGAGGCCCTTAAGTTTTTATTTTATTAGAAGTGGACAGGATATTTTGGCAAAAGTGTTTTTAACCCTGGCTTCATAACGGAGGGTATCTAGTTCCAAATCTTGACCGTGCTGAGAGAGTTGTTTCTAGAGTAACTTCTTAATTCATTAGATGTCTGGAACTGGAGAACGTTTGTCTACAAGTATCTTAAAGCTTTTACATTGATTACACACCTGGTTTAACTTTTTGTTTTCTCTTTATTTCTTCATCAGCACCACTCACAGTTTCCTTTTTGGAGCACTGGCTGAATTGCTGGACAATGCAAGGTAGGGTTCATCTGTGAACAACACTTATTGAGGGAATTTCATGACCAAACTCTTGTCTAGTTACATGGAAAGATAAAAAGATCATGTCATGTTTTCCCATCTAGAATGTTTTGTGACTTGATTTCCTACAAAATCAAGGTATTCTAGGGAAAAGGTTAGTTGAGAGAAAGAATTATTCACCTTTATTTAATTTTTATTTGTGATCAAACTTGAAGTCTGTTTTTATGTCAATAACCATTTAATAGTACATATTCATTTAGATATTTTTGAATTATATGTCAGTGTATACTTGTCTTGAGAATTTACACATAGATTTGGGCATTTGTTGAAGTCTGCATTGAAGCAAATTGTATAGTTAAGAAAATAGCTAACTTGTTGATCTCTTGCTATGTATCAGACATACATAAACCTTTATATATGAGCATTATGTCATGCATCCTTACATCTACACTCTGAGATGGGAATTAATATCCTAGTTCTACATATGTGGAAATTGATGCATAGAGAGATTAGATGATTTATTCAAAGTCATATAATTCATATTTGGCAGAGCTGGCATTCAAATGTTGGCTGTCTGGCTGCAGAACCTCACTACCACATTTTACTGTCTCCAATAAAGGTATTAATGATTAAGGAACCCGTTAGACAACTTAAGTTCTACTCAGTAGTGTATTTGTGGGAGCTTGTGAGGGGATAATTTTTGTTGTTGTTGTTGTTAAATTGAATAAAGCATTTGACATGTTTTATATTGGTATTCCCTATAACAGAAGATTTTTCCTTAGAAAGCAAAGTCCATCCAGGAGGTAATATGCAGTTGTTAGATCAAGGTTCTCAGTAGGAGCCTAAATTCCCTGCCATTGGTTAATAACAATATTTTGGCTTTTTTGTATTTGTTCCCCGTTTTTTGCCTTAGATGGGAGATGACCCTTCTGAGAGTGTGACCACAAAGTGTAGTCAATTAACCAGCCATCCAGAAATTCCTGCGCTGCACTAAGTGGAAAGTCGTCATCTCCTCCTTTTAGGAAACTCTGTCTGTTGAGCTAATGGAATCATAAAAAGGGAGGGAAGCGGAGAAAAAGAATAAAGTCTGTTGTTCAGAACCATGAGCTCAGCTTGGAAAGAGCTAATAAGGATGAAGCCAAGATAGATGAACACTTCTGGTTAGTTTCCCTAAAGGAGCTTAGGGTTGCTACTGTTTCTTCTGCTCAAAGCTTGGAAGCAAGGCTCTTCCTTTGTCATCGGTCCTGCCTCCTACTGAATGGCCCACTTTCAGCAACTTGACATCAGAAAGTCTGAAAGAACACATTTGTCGATTTTTCCAACTGTCTTTTCTCCTTTGAAGTTGTTTATTTCAGTCATTCAACAAAGGAGAACAAGTAAAATCAGAATGTAGAAGAAGTAGAACAATGGAAACGGTTTATGTAGTAGAGGGTGATTGGGAACCATCAACCGATTCTTAGAGCAGCATTTGTAAGCTGGCAGCCCCTTGACCAGGTCCAGCCTGTCTTATGTGTGTTTGGCTCATAGTGAAAGTTTGCACAGTGTTTATAAAGAAAAGGAAGGGAGAAAAAAGGAATTATTTATAAGGTTTAAGATATTGGAGATACCAAATAAAAACTTTGGGCCCTCCGCCTTCCTTGAAAGATTAGGAGGGGTAGCAATCTCAAGGCCACATTCCTCCACGGGATCAGGGGCTGGAGGTGAGTAGTAGGTGCTCTCATGGGACCAGCCTGTGCCTTCAGCTTTGCCTACAGTTTTCCCCCGTGGACAACCTCAACCCTTCAGCCCCTCTTTCTTCATAGACATTTGAGTTTTCCACCACTGCTTAGATGCTAGTGGAAATGCTGCATAAAAAAACGTCTCTTTGAAAACTTCCATTTCAGTACCTTGGCATTTATTAAGCATTTATTGTGTACATGGTACTTTTGTGTAATGCATGATTATATAATGGAGATATTGATACCTATGTGTTACGGAACTATGGTAAGGATTGGAAGAGAATTTTCAAAAATACGTCATTCAGTGCTTACTTGATACATGGGAGGTGCTCAAGAAATGGCAGTGGTGACTCCAGAGTGTCTATATAGGGAGGACTGAGAAGCAGCAATTGGCTAGAGGAAGGAGCTATATGGGACTAACTTCTAGGCCTGTGGAGCGCGTACAGTGTACCTACTCAGATTTGTTTGGGGTAGTTTTGGGTTTAGAACTGATGGAACTTTTGAGAGACGCTCAGGTTTCCCCACCAGAGTTACGTAGTTGCTGTTGTTGCACTGAGCTTCCTTTTAGACTCCTCCCTGCCTTAACTTACCTTCTTACTCATCAGCTAAGTCTTCCTTGCCTATGCCTTCTTCCTTTCTGTCACATCCCCGATATTGAAACCAGAGTCTTCTGGCCCTTTCTCCTTTCGTATTAAAAATTTTACTTTTAAAAATAATTGTAAAAAAATACAAAAATAATATCTGTGAATTTTAGAAAATGGAGTTTTTTTTTTTTTTTTTTAAACAATCTTCATCAGTACTCTCATCACCTAGAAGAGGGGTCAGCATCCTTTTCTGTAAAAGACCAGATGGTCAATATTTTCACCTCTGTGGGATATGGGGTCTCCTTTGAAACTACTCAACTTGGCCCACCGTTGTAGTGCTAAGGCAACCTTAGATACTATGTAACGAATGGGCATGATTGTGTTCCAATAACACTTTATTTACAAGCAGTTGTTGGGCCATTTTGGTCCGTGGCTGTAGTTTTCCAATCTCTAACATAGAGAAAACTCCTATTAGCATTTTGATTTCTGTCCTTCCATGTATGTTCTTTAAATGTCTTCTTATAATACACTATCGCCTAGTAATTTGATTTTTCTTTTTTTTGGAACGAAAATATGAAAAACATTCCATGACTTCTGGATTATTTGCCAGCCAGCTTTTTTTGTTGTTTTTTGAAAAAAATTGTATCCATTTTGTTAGTTTTTTTGTGTAATTCCCACCAAATTCCATCTCTTCTTTCACATTTCTGAATTGCAGTCTTTTTCATATTCTCAAATTATGACTAATCATAGGTCTTATGATATAATAGCACAGTGAAACATTTTAGAAATTGATTTTGAAGCAGTTTAAGTGGATTTTTGTATTGTTTGATATCTGACAATAGGTTATACCTTATGTAAGCAATTCATTTCATATTGAAGCAATAAAATTTTTATATTGTTTCCAGGGATGCAGGGGCTGAAAGGCTTGATGTCTTTTCAGGTGAGCAGATTTGCTTTTTTCTTTTATATTCTTCTGATGGAAAGCCTGTAGTTATTTGCTTGTATTTTATTTCATGAAATAAAACCACATTCTATAGCATTTTAATGTAATCTAAGTGCTTTGTGGGTACAGTGACCCTGTGGGGAGCCAGGGTGAGGAAAGTATGCTCTGAGAATCAAATTGTGTGCTAAAGGACCCATTTACAAAAGTAGGTCTTCCAGAGTTTTGTGAATGTATCAGAGTGATTTGGAACACTCAATTTGCCTGCCATGAGAAACAGTTTTATTTTTAAAAAGCATACTAAGTTAATGGTTATTCATAATTAAGCATACATCATTCCCAACTTATTAGTTTTAAAGTGTGTACGTGAATGTGTGGTATGAGGGCTAGAAAATCTGTTTTCTTTGCTGACTTTATTCGTAGTCATCAAGTATTTTTGCACTCATCAGTTATCTCATTAGACTATGATGCTAATGAAGTTAGGTTCTGTGATCCAGCTTTGTAGTTAACACTACCTAGAGAAATGCCCAGGTAGTCACGCTGCATCCCTACCACTTTTCTGTCAGCTGTTCTGCAATATTGGCTACTGGTCACGGGTGAGAGGATATGCTCCCTGATCTAAATCCATATCTCTCTTTAAAAAGCACCTCAGTTAACTGAGTGTTCTGAGCCAGAGGAGTGCTTATGCTGCCTGAGGACGATAGACGTGGACCTCTTGAGATAACTGAGGAAACAATAAATGACCCTCTTCATCTCCTTCTCCTCTCCAGGTCCTAAAAACTTGAGAAATAAAAAAAGAGTCAGCCTTTATTACTGATAAATGTTAGGCTGGAGTATGTAGCTTAATGTGAGAGAGCAAATGGACTTGCAGATCAGACCCCGGGATGACGCAGACTCACCCGCCCGGTGGAGTTGGGCTTCCTCTGAAACTTGTCTGCCCTGGGACAAGGGGTCAGGACTCATGCTGTCTGCAGGCAGCTTTCTCCCAGGAGGAAAATGCAGGTTGGGAACTGAGCCTCCCAGTTTATTCTTCCCTAAGTGACCAGTAGGTGAGTGAGCTCACCTCCACAGGGAAAAAGTGAGTGAAGGCACAGAATAGGGCCTTTCTAGTGAGAAAAAGTCATCTTCCCTTCCATATCCAATTATATAGAGTAAACTAGGATGAACACTCTTGCCTAGGAGAGACTCAAAGTATGGTGGGAACACACAGAAAGAAGAAGTTATGCCTCTTATTAAGGGGCTAGAGCTTGAAATATGGATGTGATTTTTGTCAGATACTCCAGGAAGAAAAGAATATTCCTATCTAGATAATAATTATGAGAAAACAAATGGATGTAGGCTAGTTCACAGATTCATTAATTTTTTCAGTAATAATTTATTGTCTACTATTCTAGGTGCTGGGGATAGTGCACTGAGCAAAATGTTGAGGTCTGTGTTCCCCTGGAACATATATCCTAATGGGGAGAGATAGACAGCACAGAAATGAACAAATAGGTAAGGTACCAGGCAATGATAAGTGCTAAAAGGGAAAAACATAAAGCAGGATAAGAAAACAGAGAGCCATTGAAGGGGTATACAGTTTTCCACGGGGTGGTCTAAGAAGGTTTCTTTAAATAGCTAACGGTACCAGCAAAGACCTGAATGATGTGAGGGAGGGAGCCACACACATAACCTGGTGAAGAAGCACTCAGGGAATAATGCTGAGGCTCGGTTGACTCGCACTAAGTGTCAGAACCAAATGAATGAGCATCTTCAATACCATACTAAGGTTTTTTCTGCAGTCAGTGGACCACTGAAGAACTTTGAGCAGTGTCAGTTTTCTAAGTAGACATGTGCTTTTTTCTTTTTCCAGAGAAGAATACTCATTCCAGAAATACCTTACAAGAGAGTCTGAAGAAGTATGAAAGTAAGGATAGCAGGGAGATATGGCTATGGGAATTACCTAGGCAAGATTTCATGAGAATTATGATAGGGCAGTAGTACTAGCAATGGAGGAGGAGAAACAGATGTAAGCTGCATTTCCTTCAGAGCACGCACACAATTGATGGAGGGTTGAGAAGACTTATCCATAGTCACAAAACACAACAAATGTAATCAGAATCCATGCATTATATTCTTTGGAGTTTGTGACTGGAGACCAGCAGGGAATGAGAGCGTTTATTTCACCCCACTTTCTCTAAGTACTCAGCATCATCATAAACAAACAAAATAAGATCTTGACCAAGTTGAGATTAAAGTGGAACTTCTTTTTTCTTTTCTTTTTTTTTTTTTTTTGAGATGGAGTCTCACTCTGTTGCCCAGACTGGGGCACACTTTAAAACTGATAAAGAACCCTATCCAAGACCAGTTACATTAGATGGTGCAGTGGCACCATCTTGGCTCGGCTCATTGCAACCTCCGCTTCCCAGGTTCAAGCAATTCTCCTGCCTTAGCCTTTCGAGTAGCTGGGATTACAGGCCCACACCCAGCCAATTTGTGTATTTTTAGTAGAGATGGGGTTTCATCATGTTGGCCAGGCTGGTCTCAAACTCGTGAGCCACCACGCCTGGCTGGCACTTACTTCTTTTTTGTGTTTATGTATATTTGGCAAAAAACTGAACTTACAGTTCAGTTTGGCTTAAAATTACCTATTCGTGTTTTTATTGGTTTACCTATTCATTTTTTATTGAGGCAAGCCATCATATGGCTATCAACGTAGCAAACTGATCTTCTTAAAAAAAATGGATAAAAAAGGCGGGGACAATGCTTATGCATCAATACATAGAATTATTCTGGGGATACAAAGTTAATCTAAGATTGGACTAGTTTTCAAATTATCTACTGTAGTCTTGAATTCTTGTCAATCTTAAATTTCTGTCAAGTAATTAATTTGAAGGCTATACAATTCAAATGAAATATGTTTCACTGTGGTGTTTTATACGTTTGTGTGTATTAGTTCCAGTAAACATGGATATGCATTCGCTACTTTTTCTTAGTGCTTACTAAATGCCAGGCACTGGGCTAGGTGCTGGGTTTACACTCTTAAGGAACTGGCATTTTAGTGTGGAGCCCATGAAAAATGCAGTATGTAGCTGTACTTTGGTGGGTAGAGGGCCCATAGCTTTCCTCATATCTCCGAGGGTACTGTGTTCCAAAAAAGTGTAGGAACCATTGGTCCAAAAGACAAATAGATATATGAACAGGTATTTTAATATACTACAAAGGTGGGAAAACAGAGATAAAGGGGACATTAATTATGGGCACTAATGACATGGAAGGATTAGGAAAGGCTTCCTAAAAGAAGTCTGATATGAACTAATTGAAAGGGAAAATAGGCATTCACCTGGCGAGTGAAGCATGGAAAGGGTGGAAGGGCATTATGTGCAGCAACTGGAATATGGAGACAATGTAGAAAAAAATGTTTGAGATGTTAAAGATTTGTTCAAGGAGAGTGTTTGTGCGGGAGTGGAAGGTGGCAGTATGGGCAGGTGAAGGGAAGACAAGAAATGAGCTTGGAGAGTTATCCAGAGGGCCAGGTCATGGAGGACAA
Organism: Piliocolobus tephrosceles; assembly: GCF_002776525.5. Taxonomy (NCBI): domain Eukaryota; kingdom Metazoa; phylum Chordata; class Mammalia; order Primates; family Cercopithecidae; genus Piliocolobus; species Piliocolobus tephrosceles. The sequence continues at coordinate 2,045,921 of NW_022300975.1, forward strand.
ACAAGATTTATTAGGTGGTTGGATTTTATCCTGAGAGCAGTGGGAAGCCGTGGAGAGGTTTTAAGCAGGAGAGCAGTGAAATACACAACTGATGGAAGACTGGCTGCACCCTGTGTCTGCAGGGAGAGCAAGAAGGTAGGCAGCTGTTGTGATCCAGAAAAGAGATGGTGGTTTCCTGAAACCAGACAGTATACTGGGGATAGAGAAAGTGGTCAAATGGGAGTCATTAAGGCAGTGAAATCGAGAGGACCAGGTAGTTGCCCATGTGTGGGGTGAGGAGATGGAGAACATGAAGATGATCCTGAGGTTTTGATTTGGACAACTGAAGCTTAGGGGCAGGGTGATGCCATTTATCGAACAGGAAACAAGAAGGAGGAGAAAGTCTAACATGGGAAGAGGTGTTTGTTTTGTTTTGGACATATGTAATTAACAGGTGATAAAATATACCTGAAATTCACAGTTTTAAGGAATTGAAATAAACAAGGCCAGGTTTCAGAGTGGATAATGGGGAGTATTAAATTTTGAGGCTATACTTGTTTGTCTCCAATTCTTAATATGGATTTACAAAAAAGGGAGGTACTGTAATGTATGTCTGCTAGGAATCTTTGGTCTTTCCCAGCCATTTACTGAAGGAATACCCTTCTTTCTGCAAGCTCCTTTCAGGAGAAATATTTACAAAGAAGTGCAAATCAACTGTGGCGGCTGTGCAGAGCTGCCTGAGGCTGAACCTGGTTTCCAGTCAGGTGGTTCCCAATCCTGGATGAACATTACAATAACTGAGGGAGATTTTACAAGAAAATACCAATTTCTGAACCCTATCCAAGACCAGTTACATTAGAATATCTCTAGTTGATTTCAATGTGCAACCAAGATTGAGAGCTACTGCCTTATGCAGATAACTCAACAGAGTTGGATTCCCGTCATTGAACAGTGAGGAAATATCAACCTCAGAGGGAGGACTAAACAGAACAAATACCTTAAAGGGGAAGAGGAGGAATGTCCTAACACGGAAGTTGAGGTAAGCAGACCAGAGGACTAGGTAGAGAGAAGAAACTGGGAAAATGAAATGGTAGGCCAGATCCTAAACGTTTACAGACAAAGAAGTAAATTAGAGAGAGAAGGGGGAATTAGAAGTGGGCACATCACTGTGAAATTATAAACCCAGAAAGATTAAGTATGTTTTATAAGTACGTATTCATGGCCTTTCTTGAAACTTACTTACTTTTTAAAATATTAATTCTAGGTGGCCTTTTTTTTTGAGACAGGGTCTCTCTCTGTTGCCCAGGCTGGAGTGCAGTGGCGTGATCAAAGCTCACTGCAAACTTAAAGTATAGGCTCAAGTGATCCTCCTGTTCCAGCCTCCCAAGTAGCCAAGGCTACAGGCATGTGCCACCATGCCTGGCTATTTTTTTTTGAGATGGAGTCTCGCTCTGTCACCCAGGCTGGAGTACAGTGGTGCAATCTTGGCTCCCTGCAACCTCCGCCTCCTGGATTCAAGTGATTCTCCTGCCTCAGCCTCCAGAGTAGCTGGGACTACAGGCACGCGCCACCATACCCAGCTAATTTTTGTATTTTTAGTAGAAACGGGGTTTCACCATGTTGGCCAGGATGGTCTCAATCTCTTGACCTTGTGATCCACCCACCTCGGCCTCCCAAAGTGCTGGGATTACAGGCATGAGCCGCTGTGCCCAGCCTTTTTTTTTTTTTTTTATGTTTAATTTTTAGTGGCCATAAGGTCTCACTATGTTGGCCAGGCTGGTCTTGAACTCCTGGGCCATCCTCCGTCCTTGGCCTCCCAAAGTGCTGGGATTATAGGCTTGAGCTGCCACATCCAGTCTCTAAGTGACTTTTGAACAGAGAAGTTGACTTAATAAATGTGCTGGAAATAAATCTATGGGGATAGAAAGCATATCAGTGATTGCTTGAGGGAAAGGTGAAGGTGAATGGGACATGAAAGGGTCCTAAGGGAGGGTTTACAAAGGGTCAGAAGGAAACATTTGAGGTGTGGATATGTTCACTGCTGTGATTGTGGTTATGATTTCACACACGTGTATGTTAAAATTTGTCAAACTGTGCACTTTAAACGTGCAGTTTATTACGCATAAATTATTCCTTTATAATACTGTCATTTAAGAAAGAGAAATGTACTAGAACTCATATGTCCAACTACTGAAATTATTTTCAGGGCCAGTTTACAAACTGGGCAGTAAAATTAGTCTCAATAGTTTTAGTCGCACCTTTAACTTTATTTATTTATTTTAGAGTCAAAGTCTTAATACCTTAGGCAGGCTGGTTTTGAGCCCCCGGCCTCAAGTGATCCTCTTGCCTTGGCCTCCCAAAGTTCTGGGATTACAGGCATGAGTCGCCACACCCAGCCTGCCTCCAACATTTTTGTAAACCAAAGATTATATTATGTAATTTAATGCTATCTTTAAATCATCAAAATTGATTTCAAATAACAGCCATTTTCAAAGATTAAATGCGTCTTCAAGAGGTAAGTATTTGTTCCCATGAAGAAACACTCATAAATGGCTCTTATGGGAATTAACTACTTAGAAGGGAGCCTGATGGATTTAATAAGAATGGCCTAGATTTATTTTATAATTGTGCCTTGGTGGAAGGGCACAAAGGTTGGTCAGTCGGAGCGAAGGATCCTGTGGTCACTTCACCATCTACCTTTTTCCCTCCCCACAGAGAGGAAATGCCTGACATTTAAAGGACTAGTCCAGTTCCAGAGCAGAACATGTCCTGCTGTATACATAATTTTTTCACATGTAGATGTTTTATGTTAATTTAAAGCCTTTATGTTAAAGCATGATTGTTTTTTCCCCTGCAGTTTCTTGTGAAGCTGTAGCCAGGACTCCACTCTGGGCTCCATCTTTGTGCCATAACCTCTGTCACTCTGTGGCTGCATTGGAGGAAGACGAGTAATTATTCTAGCAGCATGACTTTCTGACTAACAAATTAGCCCGATATTTATTAGTAATAACTGCTTTTTTCTTACAGTGGATAATGAAAACCTGCAGGGGGGCTTCATGTTGTGTTTCCTGGATGATGGATGTGGCATGAGCCCTGGTAAGTTAATTATCTAGATACCTAACTGGCTGTTAAAGGAAACAGTCTGAAAACCTACAAAATACATAAAAATAAATTGAGCTAGTATGCAAAAACAGGTATGGAGCTATTAAGAGAAATAAGCCCCAGACTTTTTGTTGAACTTTTTAAGTATCCCGGCTGGCAGAGTAAATCTATTGTAACCATCTAAACCAAGACAAAAAGTAAATGTGTGTAAATATTGTCAGAAAAATGAAAGGCAAATGTTACTGATTGTAGGAAATAAGCATCTGGGAATGAATGGAAAACAAATAGTCACTGAGTGGACTGGAGATTGTTTTTAGCTCACCCTTTAGGTATTGCTTGGGAGAGCCCCAGGCCATTTCCTGTGCCTTTAGGCTATTTTTAATTTTGCTTACCCTTGAGGTAGAGGTTACCTCTCCTTGCTTTTAGCCTTGTTTTTTCCTCCACATTTTGGAAAATTTAGTTGCTTCAAATGAATGTTCCCATCATAAGGAATACATCTACAATATATTTCATGACTTATCTTTGTGTGTTCAAGGTTAGCACAAAGCTAGCACATTATGGGCACAAAGTGTCTGTGTGCTGTGAAATTGAAATGTGATTCCATCTGAGGGCGTTGGGCTGTTTTAGATAATTGTTTTCCTGAAATCTTTAAACACGGTGTGTTCCACAAACTAGGGTTTTTGACCACTAGATTTTAAAAATGGTGAGAGAGTTCAAGTAATATGGAACTGCCGTGGTCTGTTCCACAACCGAGGAAAGGATGCGTCAATATGCTTAGATATTGATTTTCTGTTAGAAGCTGAGAATATGAGAATGGCAAATATGTGATTTCGGCTCTGAAGTTTCCCCTTGGTCTGAATAGTTGAAGAGTATTTATTAGCAAGTTTAGAAAGACTATTTCACCCAGTTTTGTTTTGACTTCAGATAATTTTGATTTTTCCGGGTCATTTTGATTAAAAGTATTCTTGGTCTTTTAGTGTTTAACTAAAGGAGAAGGAAGAGTTTGTAACAACAACAACAACAACATCAACAACAACAAAAACCCATGCTGAAAAAAGTGATTTTTCACTTCTAGCCTGAATGTTAAGTTCCTGCTTTTGAATTCCTAAAATAAATGGCAGAATATATGTGATATATTCTAAGGGGATTTCTTATGAAAAGAAGCAACTCTTTTTATATGGGTCATGAAAAAAATGTTAGAAACACAGACAAATGATGAATATTTAGACCTTCAGAAGGAACTCACACTTTAGTTACATAGTAGCATCAAGTAGTAATAAAGGAGAAGGAAGATGACTAAAAGTAGAATCTATCCCTTGTTCAAAAGGAGCTACATCAATCTGGACCCGTAGAAAATGACTACAGTACTTTTTGGGGTTTTTTTTTTTTTTTTTGAGACGGAGTCTCGCTCTGTGGCCCAGGCTGAAGCGCAGTGGCGTGATCTCCGCTCAGTGCAAGCTCCGCCACCTCCTGGGTTAACGCCATTCTTCTGCCTCAGCCTCCCTAGAAGCTGGGACTACAGGCGCCCGCCACCACGCCCGGCTACTTTTTTTGTATTTTCAGTAGAGACGGGGTTTCACCGTGTTCGCCAGGATGGTCTCGATTTCCTGACCTTGTGATCCACCCGCCTTGGCCTCCCAAAGTTCTGGGATTACAGGTGTGAGCCACCGCGCCCAGCCTCTGGGTTTTTAAAAAATTCTCTAGTCTTGCCCCTCTACAGTCCATTCCCCACACAGCATCCTGAGTGATTTTCTTTCTTTTAATGTACATTTTATCATATTATTTTCCTGTTGAAAACCCTCAGCGGTTTTCTATTACTTAATACAATTTGTACTCTCAGCATCTCTTCCAAGGGCCTTACATTATTTGGCTCTATGCATCTCTTTGGCCTTTTCTTGTTCTTCCCACTTCCTCACTTAGAACATTCCACCTGCACATGGCTGGCCCCTCATCATTTGAATCCATCTCATGTTAACCATCTGGTGGTGGGCTTCCCTGATCATTTTGTTTGCAGGCCACATTCCTGTTAATTCTCTATCCCTTTACCCTGGTTTTGTTTTCTTCACTTAATACTCTCAGTCAGAAATGATCTTGTTTATTAGTTTACTTTCAATCTGTTTCTCCTACCACAACATATATGTTGTCCAAGGCAGGAGCCATGCCTGGCCTGTTCAGTGGTTTATTCCCATGCTCAGAACCTGTTAACCATGCATGTGAGTACATGTAGTGTGTAATGAACACATGGGATTTGGTTCAGAGCTATACTATGTCTGTATCAAGACCTACAACTTTGGGTTATAATCGTAGCTGTACCGTCTATCAACTCTGTGACCTTGGGCAGGTTTTTTAAACTCCTTAGACTTACATTTGCTCATCTGTGACATGCAGGTCATAATAATAATACCTTTCTTGTTTTGTTATGAATTTAAATAAACTTTGCATGTAAGTTTACAACGTAGTACCTAGCACATACTAAACAATCAATAAGAACTAGCTAATATTGTCATTATGGATATCCTCACCTAAAGCCGAACCCCTCATAGGAACACATCATAGAAGGTCCAGTTAGTTTCAGAGAAGCAGAGTGTTTGGTGGCTTCTACACACCTCATACCATGTGCCTCTGAACTACAGCATGTCTGTACCCAGACTGACACAGGGTCCTCAGGACAACTCTTCAGCATGTATTCAGGTAGGCCAACAAGAAGAACATTCTTGGTCCTGGAGGTTGCTATTTATATATTCTGAAGTCCAAAGGATTACTGTGTAGAATTTCAGAACACGTGGAGAGGTCAGGAGAATGACTTGGAACGTCTGAAATGATTCGCCTTCTTTCCCGGGTGGTATCAGACCAGAGGCCATCCTGCCCCTCTTAGTCTCACATGGGCCTGGTTAAGGGTTAAATTTGTGGGGAAATTACTAGTGGTACAAATAATTGCAACACTTATAATTTGGTAACACCCACCAAGTGCCAAGTTTTGTGTTCAGGATTTCACAAATACATCATCTCATTTAATTTGTTTCATTTATCTTCATCAGCAACACTGTGATGGAAGTATTTAAGTAGTTCCCTCTTCCAGAACATGGAAATTAAGGCTCAGATTTTAAAACTCTAGCTAAGGCCACATGGTTAGGTCTGTCCCATCTCTTTCAGTATACAGTTGTTTCTCGGTATCTGTAGGATATTGATTCCAGGACCTTTCTAGGATACCAAAAGCTGTGGAAAGAAAATGGCACGGTATTTCCATATAACCTATATACATCCTCCTATATACTTTAAATCTTCTCCAGGTTCCTTATAATACCCAGTGCAGTGTAAATGCTATTAAATAATTGTTAAACTTTATTGTTTAGAGAATAATGACCAAAAAAAAAAAAAAAAAGTCTGTATATGGTCAGTCCAGATACAACTTATTTTTTTCTGAATATTTTCAGTCCGAGATTAGTTGCGTCTGTGAATGTGGAGCCCATGGTACCTTGGGCTGACTGTAATACCATTAGGACCCTTGTCAGAGACAATGGATCCTGATGAAAATCCTTGTCTCTGGAGCTAGGGATTTGCCCTGATGTTCTGAGGAATGTGAGATCCTGACAACTGGGCCTCAGGCCAGTGTCAAAGAGTCTTTCTAACCACCTTAAAAGTCACTGTCAATTACAGAGGAAGCTTCAGACATCATTTACTTTGGACGATCCAAAAAACGGCTGTCAACCTTGAAGTTCATAGGGCAATACGGCAATGGTCTTAAAAGGTGAGAATCTTTTTTTCCCTTAAGACATATATTATTGATACTGGGAACACTGTTTATAAAGCAGTTTACACAGAATGATGCAGGCATGTAAAGCTTTAAAAAGAATATAAACTTGAGGCAGGGGACCTACTTTGTGTTATAATCTCCATATACAAAACTGGCTTTTTTTTTTTTGAGGCAGATTCTCACTCTGTCACCTAGGCTGGAGTGCAGTAGCATGATCTTGGCTCACTGCAACCTCCACCTCCCTGGTTCAAGCGATTCTCCTGCCTCAGCCTACTGAGCAGCTAGGACTCAGGCGTGAGCCACCATGCCCAGCTTATTTTTGTATTTTTGTAGAGACAGGATTTCACCATGTTGGCCAGGCTGGTCTCGAACTCCTGACCTCAAGTAATCAGCCCGTCTCAGCCTCCCAAAATGCTGGGATTACAGGCATGAGTCACCATGCCCAGCCCATAACTGACTTTTATCTTTATAGCATTTTAAGTTAATTCTCCCAAATAATAAGATAAATCCTCTGTCAGAGATCCCTGAAGCTACTAACCCTGGACTTTAGGGCTTTGTTGCATCTCTATGTTCTGTTGTTTCTCAAAGCATATTTTAATCTAGGTGCTGTGTCTGCAGCTCATTTTTTTAGTGTGCTGCATTGAAAGGTGAGGACATGAGGCTCACTTGTACGACTCCTGCCTGAGACAGATGATTGTTCTTTGGAGCCCTGAATGGACCCTTTCCCCAGCAGCCAAATCACAAGCAAAAGTGTGGAGCTGGCTTAGTTCAAATTCTTCTGCTTTACTTTGAAAAAAAAAAAAAATTGTATCCTCTTGATGACGGGTCAACAGAACAGTGTTGGAAAGAACATCCTATTACAGTACAGTGGTAACAGCCTGCCTGTTTCCTTTTTAGTATATGAGATGTAAAACATGATGTTCTTCATTTTTAATATAGCGGGTCCATGAGAATTGGAAAAGACTTTATTCTTTTTACGAAGAAGGAAGAAACGATGACCTGTGTGTTTTTTTCTCAGACGTTCTGTGAAGAAGAAAGTCTTAGTGAGGTAAGAGTTGAGGTTTTCCTTCTGTTCCCATAGCAATGATGATGCTTTCATTTACTCTCTCAGGAGGTGAAGTCTTGTCGTGGGTTCTTTCTGATATAATTTAGGAACTTAGGAATATGTTTGGGAAATGGAGAGAAGGTATCAAGACATTCTGGGAACATCAAAGGCCTGTCCTCTTGACCCTTTCCTGAGAACTTCATTTTCATTATCCATGTGCTCAAATCTCCCAAAAGAAGAGGCTCCCTTAGACATGATGAGCTTTTTAGAAGAAACCTGAAAAATCTTTCCACCATATATGCCATAAATGGATTATCATTTTAAAAATAAATAAAATATTGGAGTCAAAGACTTGGAATACAAAATATAAAGAAATTGAATGCAAAATAGACTTAAAACTGTAACTCTGGTGACCATAATTTCAACTCCATTTGCTGATCTAGAGGCATTTGCTGCCTCTGGATCCATTTGCTGAACCAGTGCCTGAGTTTTACTAGTATGACTATCAGTTTTAATTCAATACAACAAATACATGTTGAGTAACTACTGTCTGCCTGGTACTGGATAGACTCTATGAAGGTAGAAAAGAAGCAGAGGATCATATGGCCATCTAAGAGTCTTCAGCGTTATCACAAAATAAGGTAGACACATATGAATTGGATAAAAAAGTGAGGGAATTTAAAAAGAATGCTCCTCGGCCGGGCGCGGTGGCTCAAGCCTGTAATCCCAGCACTTTGGGAGGCCGAGACGGGCGGATCACAAGGTCAGGAGATCGAGACCATCCTGGCTAACATGGTGAAACCCCGTCTCTACTAAAAAATACAAAAAAA